>NW_015114233.1:0-68348 GCF_001443285.1 Poecilia latipinna | reverse complement strand
TTTGAATAAATGAAAAACTAAATGAAAAATCCGAAGCTGAAAATAAAAAATGTAAAAGTAAAAAATAAAAATTCTACAATTAACATAACTGTTGATAATTAAGCAGTTAATTATCAACAGTTTATCTGATTATCTTTTTTATTTAATTAACAAAATTAATTAACATTAAAGTTATAAATTAAAATATATAAAAAGCTACAATTAAAAGCTGAATATAAAGGAATACATGAAAACAATGTAGGTATGAATAAATAAAATAACTTAAAACAACTTAAATTCTTAAAGTATAAAACATTAAACTTTCCTATGGTCTGGATTTATTCTGGAGACTTCAGGGTTTGAAAACTGGATATAATCCGTTTACAGACAAAAAGAAATAACAACTGGTGGTTAAAGGAGGCAGAGCTGGGAACAACTCCTGCAGCAGATTACGATAAATCCAACACAGTTACGCCGCGTGCTGCGGACTGTGAACAGCTGATAAGAACCATGCTGGTTCTGCAGAACCCAACGGGTCCAGGAGGTTGGAGGCTTTTCCACTTCAGTCATGGTCTAAAATTATTTACACTTAACATTAAGTTTATAAAAAAAAAACCCACCATAAAATAGTTATTGTTTATACAACACAAATGAGCCAGAATTGAAGAAATCTTTGTTCCGACTGCCTGCTATACATGTGAAAAACTTTGTGGTCAAAATGTAACTTTTTACTGTTTTGTGCTCAGATCTAATCTTCATTCCTTATGATGTTAAGTTACTGTTATTATAGTAACTTAACATCTGAAGTTACATATGTCACACGGTTTGCACATGCTAAGTCGGGGGTGTCCAAAGTGTGGTCCGGGGGCCATTTGTGGCCCTTGGAATAAGTTTGTGTGGCCCCTGACTGCAGTTGAAAAACGGTGCTGGAGCTGATGCAGATAAGATGGAATCTTTTTAAAATTATTTTAGGGTGAGATTTCTATATTTATATCTTAAATGGAAAATGTACAACACAAAGAAAGATTTTTTTTTTCATTAGCAGATCATAGCATGACGTCATGACAACATCCAGCAATTCTTCACTGTAAAACACACTGGGCTACACACAACAAATGATTTAAAGAAAATTATTGATTTTACTGCTGGAAATAAACCAAAAACAATTTATAGACCAAGAAAATTTAAAATAATCAACTCAGATTTAAATAAATGTAAACATTAACGCAACTTTCTGTTGGTTTCCATAAGCTTGTTTAATTTGTTGTGGTGCAGGTAAAGGAAAAATAATTCACAATAATATGATTTTTGCATTTTTTTTAATGGAGAGAAAAAGCTAATTTTGGCATGTAAGGACTTCCATCCAGGGGATTTTGGCCCTCAGTGCAAAAAAGTTTGGATACCGCTGTGCTAAGTGAAGGTCAGGAGGAGGAGACGAGCTTTGGGGAAAAACTGAGGGAGGATGGAAACAACCTTTCTGAAGCTTCATCTGGTTTGTAAAAATAGAACTTAAATAAAAATCAGAGTGGGAGTTCTGTTGATCCCAAAGCAAAGATGGGTGCTGCTGTGGATGATAAAACTGAAACAAACTGTGACAATGTTCTCTTCAAACCCTAAACTAGAATCAATAAGTTTACATTCCTTTCTGAATTTTGCCTGTTTGTCAACATCCTTCATGGATGAAGAGCAGCGAGAGAAAGAGGAAGTTCTAATATCTCTTCTGGTGCTTGAATGTCAAATTCAATCCAAAACACTTTATTGATCCCAAAGAGAAATGAAATGTTGCTGTAACGCATTAATTCAGAATCTAAACTCTTTGTTCAGAGACAACCTGCCAGGAAAAGAGCATTGAGAAAGAGGCCACAGAAATCTGAAGAAAAGCCCCACGGCGTCGTTTTGAGGCCACCGATCGGATTGCTCTTTGCCAGCCGCATGGAGACTGAGTGTGTGACCGACGATACAAACTGCTGTGTGTGTCATGTTAGCATGTCATACAGCAACAGTCATATGTCAGAGGCCTCTTCAGATTTGTTGCAACACTGACTGCTACAGGAAATTCTTGCGTAACAATATTAGTCGTGATACATGTGTATTTTCTTGTTGTATCTCTTTTTCCATCTATGCTTAGTCCTGTCACAGTAATCAGTTTTGCTGGAGGATAAATTGTCCCAGAAGTTATTGCGATGAATAATAAAACTATTGTTTTTAGATCATTTTCAACTAAGATAATGGTAATATTGGCTTAATAATCAAAGAAAACATTCCCAAAGTTTAAGAAACTTTAAATTCTAATGCACATTTAACACTGGAACTGGAAGACATTTTAAATATACAAAATAAATAAATAAAACAACAGAAAGAACAAATAAAATTATTCATTAAGTCTCTGTAAACAAAATTGTCCTTCAAAAAAAAAAAAAAAAAAAAAAAAAAAAACAACCAAAGCAGCAGACTGAGGATTTTTATCATCCAGAGAGAAAAGAGAAAAACAATAAATCATGCAAATGGAAAATTATTGAGCTCATTTTAGTTTATCATGCAATTAAATAATTTATGCTTAGCTCAACTGACTAAATATTACATTAGCATGAGAAATGCAGGTTCCTATATTGGTGAACAATTATTGCACTTTAAACAATTCTGTGTAATATGAAAACTGCACAAAGGCATTGATGACACATATACTAGATATTGAGCAGCCTCAGTTACAACATTATTTAATTTCCCTTTTGGAATAAATAAAATGTTTGTGAATTGTTTCAAATAAGGCAAGATGTTTTATGCAGCCAAGTAGAATAAAAATAAACACCAGTGATTGAGAATTTTGTTGCAACAAAGAAGAGAAAAATACAAGGAATAATTTGATAGTTTTCTGCCTCATGAAGGTTGGATTTGATAATTAAATACAAATTAAATAAAATTGTTACTTGACATGTTTTCTTTATTCACTGTTTATTCATGACTTTCTTGCCTGCATTTCAAGTTTAAAATAGAAGAAGAGCTGCACCAACTTCTGGTGAAAATTGTTACAGGTTCAGGTTTTAATGCACAACATGGACTAACAGCAACATCTAGTGGTCAACCTGAGTGCTGCAACACAAGATCAGTCCAGTGGTTGAATTCAGTGTTGTCTGTTGTTTTGAAATAACTTTCCAGCTTCCTGGCTCATGTCTGACCGACTCCATCCACCTTCTGTTCTCACTCACCGCGTCAAACTGTAGGAAGAAGTCGTCTGGCTTGTCTTCGACTCTGTCCGGGTCGGCGTGCACCTCTACCATCGGGTTGAGGTTCTGGGCTCGCTCCAGGGATGCCTGAGCCCGATTCTGACCCTGAGCCGACACCGGAACCAGAAACTGGGCTCGACAAGACTCCTCCGAGACCTGGGAAGATTCACACACAGGCAGCACTTACAGTGGCTTGTTCTACCAACTTTACAGCTTAATTCAAACTACAGATTAAATATTTTCCCGAATGACAAATGGCACTCTGTTCATTCAAATATTCATTTAAAATATATTATTTAGTCACCTTTGCAAAGAATTATTTTTGCAACTGCTGCCATGTGGTGGAGAAAAATAGTACTGCAAATCTAAAGGTATGAACCATAACAAATGCATTGTACAAAACAAAAATTGTTAAGAAAAACTTCCAGATTTGCATCATTTTTTTGTAATGACTCACTGAGAGACTGACTTCAGGGTTAGCATGTTCGTACCTGTTCGTGATCCAGCAAAGTGAGTCCTTTAACTCCAGCAAGGATCAGGTTTTTAGCCAGTTCAGCTCCAAGACCTCCTACCCCTGCCAGCAGCACCCGGGAGCCTCGCAGCCTGTTTCATTAACAAAAAATAAATAAAAACACAAAGAATGTCAGCTTACTGGAAAATATGTGAAATCACTGAATAGTGGACAGTTTTAATGTAACAAAATTGTATTATTCACCATAACAAACCTAACAAGCTCAATGAAATAATTTTAAAAAATACAGTAATAAGAAAAAAAGTTTAACTAAATTTTCAATAAACTACAACAAAAAATAATTTAGAAAATTAAACAAAATAAATGTGTTTATTAAAAGAAGTGTAAGTCCATTTTGGATCAAGACTCCACTGTTTTTGGGATTCTAACATCATTCATAGGAGTATACAAAAGGGGAGCATACAAAAAAGAAAAAACATTTTTTAATGTAAAAAATTAATAATAATTTATCAGATTTAAATTTATTAAAAACGTGCAAAAAAATACATATTTTCAATTTCTTTAAAATTAAAAATAAAACACAGAACTAGAACAGACTCCTAAGTTATTTATTAAACTTACATTAGTAAATAATATACCTCTTCTGATAAATTCCTACACAAAGAGGCTAGGATTAGTAGCAACAGAAGAAAAAAACAAGAGAAGCCTTCCGCTGCTCTGATTAGCCTACAAAGCTAACTGTGCTAGCTCACCTCTTCTGGGCATCCAGCCCCCACAACCGAATCTGGCGGTCATACTGTGCCGCTTCCTCCTCGCTGATTACCGGGTCCTCTTTCTCGATCATATCAACCGTTCTGGGTCACTGAAAAAGCTTCAATTAAGTTACAAAATCAACTTTTCTGCAGCAACACAGGCGAACGGTTCAAAAGGCTCCGAGTGTCCCGCTGAATGGACGCTCAATTGTGACGTCAGCAGACAGAAACAATGATATTCTTCTTCTGTTTTTTCATAACTGGGAAACTACCTCAGGGTTCGTTGCTGCCACCCTCTGGCTTGAAACAATAACTTCGTTACGTGGCAACGCTATCGTCTTTTTTCTTCCTTTTCTTTCCATTTACTTCCTTTCTGGAGACGTTTTTAGCTCCTAGATTTCACAAACGGCGCATTTAAATGATTTATTTTAAATTGTATTCTGCTCTAAGTTTTATTTTCGTGATTTGAACCTATATTTGTTCTAATTTGGCAAGCTGCTTTAATCTGTTCTCGATATTGTTAAAGAAAAGGAATACATTGCCAATTACTTAATATACCCCGGTATGCACATTAGGTTAAATTGTTATTTAATACGTATGTCTTTGTTTCTTCTTCGGAGTCGAAAGGGATATTTGTCCCTCGGTGTTGTCTTTCAGGAAAAGTCAAAAGACCATACACAGAGTCGAATGATACGCGTCTTTCTTGCTTTCCTAATGACCCATAAATATAGTTGCAAACAATAGCATAATGTGAAATAATCGTCGTTTTTTTCTGTTGTCTTTTTATGATTGGGCATCTTTTTTCATAGACTCTAATAGGCAAGGATCATATTGGTTGTGTGTATTTATACAGACATATTTTTAACATAATTTCAGATTTTTATTTGTAATCAATTGCTTTATTTTAGTGTGGAAGCGGTTTGAATAAACGCATCAACTGGATTTTTTTGTGACTATGTCAATCAACCAGTTAATCAGTCAATGAAGAAAGGAAGAACAGTCATGACAAAGAAATTTGTTTAAATAGCAATACAAATTTTAGAAGAACTTTAACAATATAATAATTCCCCCAAAATACAAAAGTAACCAAACACTTAAAATAAAATACTTTTTTTTATTTGTAATAATTTGTTCAATTTTAATAATGGGGAATAATAGTGTTTGATTAAAATAACATAATAAACAGAAACAGCTGATGGTTTGTACAAGTGCTCAAATATTGTAATTTTGTATGACAGATTTTATTTTTAATTTGTTGCAAATAAAATAAACAAATCTAGTATCTCATTTTTAATTAGAGTATGGGCAAATCCAAAATAAATTAATTTAAAAATAAATTAATACATACAAAAACAGTACATATCATATAAAAAAAATATTTGAAAGATTTTTTTAAAGATTTTTTTTTTCGATATTTTGATCTGTTTTGAAGAAAACATAATGTGGTTAAGAATATAAACAACTAGAAAATAGATCAAAACAATCCGTGGTCTAGTATTTTAATGTTTATGTTCAGTGAAGAATATATATACATTTTTGTATCTTGAGATGAAAACGGCAACAACAATCACTTCAATTTTGCACAAAGAAGACCTCATGTTCTGATAACAGTTACGATGCCTGCCTGCGAGTCAAACTCAGGGTTTACTTCACACGCTAAGTTTGTCTTTCGGTAACATCCGTGAATGTACGTACGTCATTCTCGGAAAACTCCGCCCCTTTCTCTTTGGAGAAGACGGTCGTCCATTTTAAGTGTATCAGTCGTCATTTCACACCGCTACAGTAGGACGGAGAACGTCAGGATTCAATTTCAGCATATTTCTCTTACAACTGTAGTGGAGAATTGCCTACTATGAACTGAATCTCTTCCTAAAACAAAAACAAGTAGATCCTAGTGAAGTGACGCATAAGCCAGTAGAGTCCAGCGTCGAGTTGTAATTTTTTTGCTCCTCAATGTAGCTTAGAGGAAATGGCTGTGGAAAGCATGACTGTCCATCCAAACTCCCCAACTACCAACCACGAACACAACAGTCTTCTGACTGACGAAAGGTCGAGTAATTCTACAGTCATATTTAAATGAATTAATTTATTTGTCCTGTGCTTTTACACAAAAGCCCGGGGGTTCTTTTTGTTGTTTTTTTTCTGTCAAAGGGATTAAACTCGCCTTTTCTGGAAAACGAGTACAGAGGTAAAGAGAACGGCCATGTTGACACGGCATCGCCTACTGGGAGGCCTAATAGCAACTGGAACAGCGTTATTCCCTCTATTTTATTACAGTATTACAATCAGCGACCAGTCGATTCAAGCGAGCTTGTCAAAAAGGAAAAGACAAGGTCGAAACAGCTGATCATTTATAGTTTTTCACTGTCACGGTATAGTTTTAATTACCTTACAAGTTCGGAAATTGAGCGCTCTCCCATTATTTGGAAATTTTCTCAACGGTTTTTAATTTGTATGTGGAGTTAACCTCGCCATCGCAGGTAAAATGAATTGAAAATCTAAAAACTAAAGAACCGACCGTTAGTTTCTCCAGGTGTCGGCCTGGCATTAGCTTAGCAACTGGTGCTAATTGCTAAGCTAACGGCTAATCGGGTTAGACATTTGCAAATTTGCTCACGTTGCGTTCACGGCGTTATTCATTTGTTGTATCGATAGAAAACTTTTTTTGTACACTTTTTCGCCTTTATTTGATTAAAATGGTACTATAAAAAAATTAATTAAATTCCACACTTTTTGACGGTTTGGAAAGCAACCGTCGCTACAAAAACTACGCAGTTTCATCCGGGCTTTTTGGTATCATCGTTTTGGGACGAACGAAAGCATTTTTAAATTCTCCCAGTCGTGCTCCTAAAACCTTAAAGGTAATTTCATTTTTAAAGCTACTTAATTTTTTACAAGAATCGATTGAAAATTATTAGTCACTAAAGACATTTGTCACGACTCTGAAGTTAGCTTCTGACTTGGCACTTGGAAAACAGAGTTCTTTTTTCATTGACTTTAGGGTTTGGTACACTAATCAAAAATTTTAAATACTAAAACTGGTTAAGCTTTCTCTGAGCTATTCTATATTTTTATTAAGAACACTTTTTGGTGTCAAAAACTTTCTGGAGGTGGCCTAACCACCAAAGCATCACTCTAACCCCCATTTTTTGTTAACAAACTACGTATTAAATAGTGTCTGTAATTGATGTATAATATACAAGTCCACATAGGATTTGTCTAAGTAATTTAGGTTTTACTTTGGAGCTGATTAAAAGTTGTTTATACCCCCTAACAGCAGTGAACTAGCCCTTCAATCAAGGTTCTAATCAGAAGCTAACTTCAGTCTTGTGTGTTAACCTAACATGTCCCTTTTATTCACCCAAACATCCCCAAAAGTCTCCTCCAAAATGTCTGCAAAGCATCCCAGAGTGTTTGAAGTCAAACACTAATGTTCCCTTTTCCAAAAGTGCCCACTTACAATCCCTACCCACCACCCCCACTAGATTAGTGTCCTTAGAAAAGTAGGTGAAACTTTCTTTTCTCTTGTTTTTGTGAAGAAAACCCATCACTGTAAGTATCTCCCCATTTTAATCAAGGCTTACATGATTATTACAGGAGCTTTTAAAGTAGAAGGAAAGTGGAGCAAAGCAAAAAGGTTTATAAGGAGAATTTAGAGGTTGGTGCAGTGTTTGTTGAAACTTGAGCATCTCTTTCTGTTTGTGGATAGAGTATAAAAAATGACCCATTGTGTAAATATCAGCTTTTTAGTTCTGGATTGGATTGGTTAATGTGAGCTGTTTTTATTATAAGAACATGCAGCAATCTAACTTGTTAGGTTTCTGAGCTTTGGGAGTTTGGTTGGCATCAGGTAATGTGTGCATAGAACCAGAACTTGCCACTGGTTTGTCCGTAGTTGATCCCAGCCATCCCCTTCCTATTCATAAAAACCAGCTCACATATGCCACTAAGCCCCTCTGCTGTGACAGGAGACATTACTTTGTGTCTTGTCTTTGTGCCGTTAGTGAAACAGTCGAGATCTACTGGTGGAGAAAAAGTTAGCTGGCATTGCTGAAGTAGGAAAGGCTCAGATTTGTAATTATTCAAAATTTACAGAATACACTTTGCATATTTTATGTTTTGTGGTTTTAGATGTGCATTTTTTTTATTTTGAACTGTGATGAGAAGGCTGAAAACTTGATCAGTGTAATTTTTAAACTACAACTTTGAATATAATTATTTAGAGGCATAAGTTTGCGGTAATGTGTCGGTGGATGAGTGTTTCTCTTTGTTTTGATGGAGAGAGTATGCTCTGAATATTAGAGATGTGGTGTGTTCTACATTTTGTTCCAAAGTAGATCATCTGAACCACCTGCTGTTTCAGATCTCTGAATTTTACTGCCCTGCTTTGTCTGTTTATGTGTGTGTGAAATGTTTAATATAATGTATTAATACTCTGTTACGGAGCTCCAGCTTTGTCTTAATGCACTTTGTGTGTCTGATCAATAGCTGGTTGAATTCCAGGTTCAACTGAGTTAAAAGGTAACATTAACGTTGCATCAGTAAACGTCAACTGCACCTTAGATGCTGTTTTTTTTTTCTAGAGCGTCCATCTTGCACCATATTTTTATTTTTTGTTAATTGTGTAGAGAATTAATACAGAAAATCTTGCCCCAATTTTTAAATTAGAAACAAGGAAATTAAAATTCAGCATTTGATATTTGTGACATTTTGAAACCTCTGACATGTCTTTAGTGTTTCTGGCTTCTGTGGCAGATAATGTTTATAATCTAGTTGCAGATGCGTTTCGTCCAGGTCACTACATCCCTTCGATGCTAATTTCATCTCCATTTTTATCCTTTCTACGTGTACTGACCCTAATGCATATGAGTTTATAACTTTTGATAAATGAGAATTTTTTTTCACAAATTGTTGTTAAAGGATAGGAATAAAGTTAAAATGTTTCATATAATTTAATTAAACTTAGGTCTGTTATGATAAGAAATTTTGCTGGGCGATAAATTGTCCCAGAAGTTAATGTGATAAACAGTAATATTGTTTTGAGATCATTTTGAAGAAATATAATCATAATGGAATAATAATAATTTAAGAACATATTCTCAAAGGTCAATAAACATTAATTTCTAAACAACATTTAAAACTAGGACTGGAAGACATTTTAAATATCCACAATAAATAAACAAAACAACCAAAAACGATAACAATTTTCAATAAAAACCAAACAAAACCTAAATAAAAAATATAAAACATTATAAAGTCTCTGCAAACAAAATTGCCCCTCAAAAAATTTTAATAATTCGTCTCCGATCTGAAAAACATTTAAGACTGCCGTTTAGGATTTGTTATTATTAAATTCATTTTAATTCATCATCTGATTAATTGATTTTATTGTGACAGTCAGTAAATCAATTAATCGATAAATTGGCTGCACAATAAATTTCTTCCGATTTCTTTAACTTTCGCAATCGGTCAATACTTGTGTGAGAAACCGACTCTGTGACTTTGTCTCTAAATTTAGTGAATTTTCAGACAAAAAAGTTGGTGTCCATCAAAATCACAGTCAGCTGGTCAGGCTTCATAAGGATCAGTGATCGGCCAGAAAACGGCAATCGGTTAGTGTGACACGACCAAAACAGTGAAATGACCAGAACCACAGACAAAAACAGGTTTGTTATTGTCAAGATCAGAGTTACTGATGTTTGTGTGAAAGATGTGCAAAAGTTTTGAGCCATTAAACACATTATTGCCATAAAACATAAATAAATCAGACACTGCATTAAAACTCTGAGTTAGAGCTTATGGCTTGAAAATAAGATCTCCAGTTTATTTCCTATACTTATTTATTTTTCCCTTTTTGCTTTTCTAAAAAAATAAATTACAAATGACAAAACAATTTCTAAAAGTGTTTTATTTCAGTCCTTCCTTCTGTGAGTTGTATGACGAAGTATTAGGAGGCTATGAGAATGTTTAAGAGAATAAATTCCTAAGATTCAATTTTACTGGAAGAAAGCCTTAAAATTACGAGGAAAAGTTGTTTTAATGAGGTTGAAGAATGATTACTTCATTCTCCAAATATTACAGCTTTATTCTGGTAGCATTAAGACTTTGTTCTCATATTACTACAACTGTTACTAAAATCGTGACTTTATTTTGGTTTAAAAAAATAAAATCTTAGCCTGACCTTTGTATCTCGTCAGAGTAGACTTGAATTCAAAGAACAATTAAATAGAAGCTGTTAAAAAAAACACTTGTGAAACAAGATGGCCGCCCTTGGCTCTTTACTATGGAAACCAAAGACGTGCATTTGTAAAAGAAAATCCAGATTTTCCATAAATTAAATCTATAAACAACAAAAATTGATTAAAAATCGATTTATCGTCCAGCTATCAGTGTTTGTTGTTTTCTCATTGTATAAAGCAGTTTAAACCTTCAACCTAATAAATATCTGGTATTGATTATTAATAATGAATAATTTTCTACAAGCCTCTGTTCTTGTTTTCCATCTAATATTTGGGCTCCAGATTTGATTGTTTAAACTGAAGATTGCAGAATAATGAGGTCAGAATGAACAGCAGGAATAAACGTGATTCATTTTCATGCCCAGGCCTGAAGATGGAGAGCTGGAGGAGGGCGAGTTGGAAGACGATGCAGGGGACATGGAGGAGGAGGAGGCGGGCCAGGGCTTGTCTGCAGCGGTGGGACCGGGCGGAGACCGGGCCGAGGACGCTGGCGGCGAAGGAGGAGGAGACGTGGCGGCGGACAGGCCTCGCCGAAGCCGAGACCGCCACCCGAGCAGCGCCTCAGACGACGAGCGTTCCCATCGCCACAAGAGGAAACGGAAGAAAGAGAAGGAACGGGAGCGGGAGAAAGAAAAGAGGAGGTCCAAGAAGAAACGCAAAGCCAAGCATAAAGTGAGCTGACATTCAGCCGTGGAGCTGAATCACCTTCTGTTCTCTCTGTTCCTCTATTAACCGCTTTCTGCTCCTCACAGCGGCACGCTTCTTCTGACGACGATCACTCAGACTTCAGCGATGACTCTGACTACAGTCCAAGCGAGAAGAGGAAGTACAGAGATTATAGTCCACAGTACACCTCCTCTGTGAGTTTTAATGTCATTTTAAAGGGGACATATTATGCAAACATCTCATTATGCACATTTTGTTCTTCCATTAATGTTTCTGCTGCTTATGAAAATAACTGAGATGCCTAAAAAACACCCAGCCAGTTTTCTGGTAAAAATGTCATGTTTTTGGTGTCTGGACAATGAGCTGTTTCAAAAACATCTGAAATGTAACATCACAAATCAGCAAGCACTGCCTGTTACCTAGCAACCCCAGTAGAGCTGCAGCCCGTTACCTAGCAACCCCAGTAGAGCTGCAGCCCGTTACCTAGCAACCCAAGCTGAGGCTCCAGTACATATGGTCTTAAGTCAAGTATACTAATGTATTTGAACTAGAAACTAGGCAAAAATACTTGGTATTATTATGTGTTTTTGCAGTGTATGTGCTGTACAATGGCTGCTGGAAAACACAAGTGTTTTGTTGTTGACTTTCCATCTAGAAACCACTTGCTGTATTCTTGTTGGTTGTGCAGGAGGTTCCCCTTCTGCTTTTCCAGAATGTACAGTTGTATTTTGTGCATCTGTTTGCAGCCATTATAACTTGCGATTGCAACCAATCAGTTGGGGGCGTGGTCAGCAGCAGCTGATTTGGATTTAAAGTGACAGGACACCCTAAAACAGCTCAAAATAATTAGAACTGAGCAGACTAAAATCTCACTATCTAAGAATAATTTTATGGGAAAAAATGAAATGAACATGATTTATATAGACCATATCTTAACCTGTCTCATGAAGTATAATAGTCACCTTTAAAGTTTCTCTGACAGGAGAAAAATGTTTCTGATCTGTGAATCCTTTGTTGTTTTCTGTCCGCAGTCTCACGGCGGCTACGGTGGGTCGAAGAAGGGCGGCTACATGAAGATGGACAAACAGGGCTATGGCGGCTATGATGACTATGAAGACGACATCTACGAGGGAGAAGAGGATGAAGACATGGTCGATGAAGAGTATGACGACTTCGCAAAGGAGCTCAACCAGTACCGCAAGGCCAAGGAGGGCGGCCGCGGCGGAAGAGGTTCTTTTCCTTATTTCTGATCAAACTTAATGGATAAAATGAGATAAAAACACTGTGAAATTTATGCTTTTACATTACTAAAGATTAGGGCTGGATTAGATTAGGGATTAATCAGTTATTGAAATCATTTATGAATTGATTAGTCGTTCGCTGGAGTATACAAACTTTAAAAAAAGGTAATTTCTAAAAGAACAACACACTCAGAGCACTAATTATGGCAAAACTATACAAACATATATATAGTTTTTAAATGTTTTCCATCTAAGGTAAAAAAACAAAAACAAAAAAAAACCTTTGTCTTCAAATATGTTCAACCAAGAAATTCTTCAATTTTAACTTTTCCTGGTTCAAATTCTGTAAAAAAAAAAAAAAAAACTCCTATTTAGCATCTTTTGCTGTCAGTTTTTAATCAGATCATCCCTGCATTGTACAAGTCCAGCAGAAAGGCCTGAGCTTTTCATGTAAGCTAAGCTGTTTTTTGCTTCCTCGCTACAAATGATCAAGTTTTCAGTAAAAGAATGCTAAGTTATCGCAATTTAGGCAATACAATGTTTGTTTTCTTATTTGTTTATTTGCATGTTTCATGTATTTTTAATATTGTTTAAAATAAGCTGGAGTGGTTAAATGAAAAATCAGCCGAATGTGTCAATTAAAGGAAAAAAACTGATTACTACATTAATCATCATAATAATTGATAAATATAAGAAAATCCAAAGACATTAAACCCTGACTGCTTTTATTTGTCTCCTGCAGGGGGCAGAGGTCGCATGAAGAGCCTGAGAGGACGAGGGGGGATGAGGGGAGGCAGGCGGGGCAGAGGAGGAAACCGAGGACGGGGCGGACGAGTTGGACGGATGGGCGGAGACGACGACGGGGACGGATACGGAGAGGACATGGAGGTCAGGGGTCACTGGGCGTCTCTCTCCTACAACTCCAGCTTCTCTCTGCTGTTTATCAGGAGTTATGTGACAGAAAAACACAAAGCAGTCGAAGGAAAATGAGAAACGTTTTCAAAATATTTGTCAATCTGAAAAGTGTGGCGTGCATTTGTAATCAGTCTAGTTCAGCTCTGGAACTTCACAGAGACTATTCTGCAAGCCTGTCAGGTTTCCCAGGTGTCGCCAGGCGGTGTGGCTCTGTAAAGCCTGATAAATCGAGTTCTGACTCTCCCACCTGACCTGTGGATCTCTGCACAGTCCAGTAGGCCTCTTTGCTGCTTCTCTGACTAGTCAATAATCGATTAATCAGGATTAATCGATTATTGAAATAACCGTCGACTAATTTAGCAATCAATTAATCGCTAACTGGAGACTATGGACTCTAAAACGTGTCATTTGTTGAAAGAACAAAACCCCCAGAGCCATAATTAAGCACAAATTACATTAAAATTATGTTAATTTTGCATTAAATATTAAAAAAGATCTTTATCTGTAAATATTTTCTACCCAGAACTCCTCAAGTTACAGTTTTAGTTTCACTTGGTTAAAATTCTAGTTTCCAATTAGCACGTTTTGCCATCCAGTTATTAGTTAATTGTAAAAATAAACAGACTTTCCCTTCACTGTCTGGATGTAGAAAGATTTTTCAGCTGCAGATTCATCCTTTGCTGCAGATGATAAAGTGTTCACTAAAGGAATTATGTTCTTGCATTTTCGACAGTGAAATTTGTATTTTCTTTCTAGAAAAAGGAATTAAATTAATTTTTGCCATTGTCATGATTTCTAATATTGTATAAATAAAAACCTTAAGTAGTTAAATGAAAAATCTGCAGAAAGTGCTAATTTTATCGGCCACAAATCTGCAGTCGGTGCAGCCTGTGTAAAAGATTTCAACAATGCAGAATTAGACCTACCACTGTAAAAAGAAAAATTCAGGATGATAAATTGTCCAGAAGTTATTATGATAAACGATAATATTGTGATTTGAGGCCATTTTCAATGTAATGTAATGGAAATGGCATAATGATGCAGGATCAATAAACTTTAAATCTAATAGACATTTAACACTGGAAGACGTTAAATATCCAAATAAACAGTTTATTTTAATCCTTCAGGTTATTGCGACAGGCCTCTGCATAACTTTCCTTCTACTTTGTGCTGATTTGTCACATACACACCGGATGAAACACTGGAGTTTGGTGTTGTAATTTGCAAAAGTTTAAAGGTGTGAATTTTTTTTTGTGAAGAAAGTTGTCGTTGAGATCCGACTTTTAAGTAAGTCTTTGTGTTCAGTACGGAGAGGAAGACTACGACAACATGGGGGACGATGATTATGACGACTACTCCAAAGAACTCAGCCACTACAAACGCTCTAAAGACAGAGGCAGAGGTCGGCGGTGTTTTCTGTTCCGCCTCATTACTTTGCTGCCTTGGATCAAAACAATAAGTTTTGACCTGAAGTTTCTTGTCCAGGAATGAAAGGAGGCCGCGGTCGAGGCAGAGGCAAAGGAGGAAGAGGAATGATCCGAGGAGCGAAGGGCCGAAGCAGAGGGCGAGGAAGAGGCGACATGGGCAACGACGACGACAACAACGGCGACATGGACAACGGGGTACGTTCACTGACCGCTATCAGATCCCACATTTCAAAGTCTGACGTCACTAACAAGTTTCTGCCGCTTCCGTGACTCAGGATGGAGGCGACGGTCCGGGAGTTGGGAGGAGGCATCACCACGAAAAGCACCAGGATAAGAAAGGAAAAGCCATCTGCAAGTACTACATCGAGGGCAGATGCACCTGGGTACGAGTGTCCGCCGCTTTAAACTGTTCATGTAAAATTTCTGGTATAACCTTCTTAAATCACTGGTTTACAAATGTTCCAATATTTCAGATTAGATCTGCAGAATGTAGGTTTAATAAATAATATAGTTTTTACATATTTGTTAAAAATGTCACCGTATCATGATAGTATGAGGCAGATAATCTGTGAAAAGATCCATCTCCTCCATTTCCTCCCTGAGCTACTATTGCCGTCTGAAGAAAAGCACCAAAAACAACCAATCAGAACCAGGAGGTGGGTCTTAGTGCTGTCAATCATCCTCATTTACTGCTGCTAGATGTGCAAATGGTGGAGAAACAACTCACCATTACAGGAAAATCTGCTGTCATCAATGGCCATGCTAACTACTGTTAGCATTCACAACAGCATCTGCTGATGGGAAGAAACTGTAGTGGGCATGATTTGCAGCGCTAAGTCCCACCTCCTGGCTCTGATTGGTTGTTTCTAGTTACCACTGCGTGAAGGGAGAGGAGCTTGATTTTTTTCACAGGTTATCTGTTTCATACCAAACTGTCACAGGATGCTGTCAGTGTCAACAGATGTGTAAAAAATATATTTGACAAACCTTACATCCTTGCAGCTCTAACAGTCTTTGTGACGTAACCATGCTTACCATCTTCAACCACCAGGGGGACCACTGCAACTTCAGCCATGATATTGAGCTGCCGAAGAAGAAGGAGCTGTGTAAATTCTACATCACTGGATTCTGCGCCCGCGCCGACCACTGTCCCTACATGCATGATATCCTCCACTGGGATTGTTTGAATCTCTTTCGGCTGCTGCAGCCTATCATGTCTGCACGGCGTTTTATTTAAGGGCGTCGCACCTGAGGGGCCTTGGGTTGTTAAACATCCCACTTTTCCCACAGTTTAGTTCAAGTACTGTGAGACGTTACATTTTTGCCACCAATCTGAGTGCGCAGTGAGACTGATGTCAGCGCATACATCTATGTGAACAAACAATAATTAGTAGGGAGAGCGTTTAAATCTCACACACACTCGCTAACTTTGCTCTGACTTTCTTCACAGTGATCCCTCCAAATGATGCTGTCTCTATGGAAAGCCAAAAGTGACACAAATCGCCACATTTACCACATCTGTGCCTGCAGTGTCAGGAAAACGACGGTTTATGAAGCATTGAAAATCCCTTCAAAATGTTGCTTTTCACACCGTTGTAAGTCAAGAACAGTGAAAATCTATTCCAGTCATTGAATACTGGAACATTACGCATGACGGCTTATAGTGATGTACGGCAGCGTTCAAAGCCATGAATAAATGCCATAATTTTCAGTATTCAGTCAGTCATATAATGATGTAAAAAGCGGAACTTTAAAGGGTTTTTTGCAGTAGTTTCCTAAGTCACAATCCGCCGTTTTTTACCTGATATTATAACCAAATGTGTTGTAAAAGCGGAAATTTGTGGCACTTTTGGCTTTCCAAAGCCACAGAGTCAGTGTCCAGAGCAATCAGTGAGGAGCGCATATTTACCGAGTGTGTGAGTCAAACTCTAATTATGCTTCTAACATAAATATAGTGCAAGGTTAATTGTCCTTTTGATTCTGAATAATTTGATGCAAAAGTGCTTAATAAGAAAGTAGAAAAGGACCCCAATCTACCATGTGACCTGTAATCCCGTCAGCTCTCGTCCTCCATGCTTTTAAAGCCTGCAGTGGTTACGCTGCTCAGTTTTTTCATGCAGTCGTTTCTCCTTGACTCCAACTTCACGTGAGTTTCCATGTAAGCTGTTCCACACCACGGGAAACTGTGTGAACGGAGATGAGTGCATGTTCTCCCATGAAGACCTCAACGACGACACCCAGGAGCTGCTCAACAAGGTGGGAACATCCACACCTGCATAACACCGTAATACACCCACACACCTGCAGGGGTCGCTAAGATGTTTTAAGATCCATTTGTTTTACTACTGCTGTCAATCCATTACCAAAACTGATCAGATTAATCACTATGCCTGCCTTTATAAGTCTGATTTATAAATACTCTTCAAGCCCATCCTTCCAACCAATTACATTCAAGCAGTTTTCTGTCTTTCATGTTTGTTTGTTGTTGTTTGTAGCAGAAAGCAGGTAATATGGTCTCCCACTACTCAACAGCAACTAATGGAAATTTACTCCACAGGCAGACGAGTCGTAGCAAAGGAGCCAGCTGATACATGAGATATTTTATAGATGTTTATTTTATTTTGTAGATTTTGGGTACCCCACACCTTTCTGATGCCGCCCTGGGCAACCGCCCATATCAAAAACTACCGCTCTATGCACTTGTTCATAAAATATTTGTCTCAAACCAAACGTGTGAAGATTCTCAGTTTTTCAGGTTTTTATTTCCAGGAAGGTCTAAACGTTTAGAAACGTTCCTCTTCATTCATTTCCTATGGAACTCTTGTGATGAGGCGACCGGCGTAATTCATGTGAACACATGTATGTGAGCACATGTATGTGAACACATGCATGTGAACACATGTATGTGAGCACATGCATGTGAACACATGTATGTGTTCACATGCATGTGAACACATGTATGTGAACACATGTATGTGAACACATGCATGTGAACACATGTATGTGTTCACATGCATGTGAACACATGCATGTGAACACATGTATGTGAGCACATGCATGTGAACACATGTATGTGAACACGCAGCCATCAGACTGACTGAGCTGTGGATTTCTTTCTGGTGTTTCTGCCCAGATGCTGGCAGAAGATGCTGAGGCTGGAGCCGAGGATGAGAAGGAGGTGGAGGAGCTGAAGAAGCAGGGCATCAACCCTCTTCCCAAACCCCCTCCTGGAGTCGGCCTGCTCCCCACCCCTCCCCGCCCTGTTTCCATGGACGCCAACATGGGGGTTGGGGACTTTGGCGGGCCTGTGGCTGATACCTTCGGGGGTCCTCCTGGACCCAGCCAGGTTCCTCTTGCAGGCAAAGGTCCACCGGTTCCGCCGCCCGTCCCCGGACCCAACGTCCCTGCTGGTCCTGTCCACAGTCCTGATGGAAGCCCCTTCCCAGGAGGACCCCCCTCCAATCCCGGCTGCCCCTCCCCACACATGGTGCCCCCGCCCGCTGGTGGGTCAGGGGCCGCGGCCGGGAAGAAGATCCCTTCGCTGTTTGAGATTAAAGTCCAGCCAACTGGACAGCTGGCTCAGAAACTGGCTGTCAGGTACGAGACCAGAGACGCTTCAGGAAAAACTCCAGCTTGTTTGTTTAAAGGGGCAGTAGCGTGTAAAATCGACTTTTTTAAGCTTTACACCATGTTATAAAGTTTTTCCCTCATCAGAAGCACACCTGGAGTGTTGATTTGATTCTTTCATTAATGTTTGAGAAATCCTGTAATCACCATGGCAACCATTCAGTTGTATGCTGCTCAGAGCCACGTTGGTAAAAACGTTAAAGGGTTAATAGAGGAGCCATGTTGGAATCACTTCCTGAAGGCGGAGCTTCAGAATGAGGATTACTTTCTTAAAGTGACAGAGGCCCAATTTCAAGTTGTTAATCATGATGTCGCATATTTAATTTACACAGCATTTTTATAATAACAGATATTAGGCACTATGTGCCTGGGAAACACGTAATACTGCCTCTTTAAACGCTTATTTACAAGGAATTTAGTCTGGATTTAACAAGCAAACTCTTTTGATCTATTTGCATCAGACAGTTTTGAAAAAAATGCTTTAGAAACTTGTTTTATGCTGTTATTGGTAGCATTTCTTCCCCATGGCTTTAAAACCGCTCAAAATGTTTTTATTATTAATCCTGATGGAAACAATCAGGACTTTACTAGAACACATTTTTAATTTTGATAACTTGTGTTCAATTATTTATTATAGTTTTTGTAATTTGTAAATTATTTGTGTGTAATTATCTTTCAATAATGAAAAAAAAATCTTATTTTTGACATGAATCCTGCTCTGTACTTGTTGAATCACACATTCCCTGTTTGCATCAGAAGCCAGGCTCCCAGTAGCGGTCCGGCTCAGACCGCACCGCCAGGACCGCAGGGCGCCCCGGGAGCCGCTCCGCCCCGCTTCCCCGGACCCGCTGGCATGATGTCCCCCGAATCGCAGAGCCTGGGGCCCGGCGGAGCCCCCATGATGGGAGGGTTCGGCTGCAGTGTCGAAGGGGCGGGGCCGCCGCAGGGAGGAGGAAACTTCTTCAACGAGTTCTACAATCAGCAGGACGGGATGAAGATGGAGGGAGCGCAGGAGGGTGAGGGCGGATTACAGGTTAAACCAGGAAGTTATGATTAAAATGCGTTTATAAGCAACAACTTCCTCCTTTGTCCCTCTCAGGCGACAGGTTTCAGAGTTTTCCTGCCATGGATGACAGAGGAGCGGCCGGACCCAGAGACGGTTCTGCTAACGGGGCGCCGGCCAGCCAGGGAGGCATCTCCGTACCGGACTTCCTGCCTCCTGCCCAGCGGGTTCTGTTCATGAGGATCCAGCAGAAGCAGCAGGAGGAGGAGGAGCGCGCTCGCAGGATGGCTGAGGGCGGAGCAGAAAAGACCAAAGATGTCGAAGGTATTTTAAAATCCATCAGCTCCTTTCTGGCTGGATTTCTGGATTTTAAAGCAAGATAGCTTGGAAAATTATTATTAATATTATTATTATTATTTATTCAAGGAAATTGTGATCATACTTCAGTTTGTTCTGGGATTGTTTGGTAACGCCTCCGTCCTCCACTAGGGGGCGTTCACACTCTGCTCTCATTGCATTAAACTGCATCATGACAGAAATGCAGAAAGTTTTTCTAATTTTTCTGTCTCCTCTGGTTTCAAAGGTGTAACAGTGATTCTGTTTCCAGCACAGAGGGAACAACAAACCTTAATTTCATCGTCTTTAGCGACACAAACGAAATCCAACTTTTATTTCCAGCTGGAAAATGTGCATCTCTCTCCTTCCTCCATTGTTTGTTTGTGTTGCTGCTGCTACAAGAGGAAAGCAACAATTTATCTATTTACTAAGTAAAAGTCAAATTACAAAAATAGTAACTCAGTGACTTTAATGCAAAAAACACAAAATCTTACCAAGTATGTTTGATGTAGTTTGTAGTGCAAATATGTTATTAAACCTGAAGACAAAACTAACTTATAAGTAACTTTTCAACAAGATACAGGAGCTTGTTTTAAGTCAGTATTTACTTTATTACCAGTTTCAGCAGATATGCTGTAATCTGATTACTGGATTGGAAACGGCAAACAGAAAAGGTCAATCAAACATGGCAGCAGTGACCCAGGACTCACCAGAAATCCCCTCAGATGTGAAATAAAGTTTTATTTTAATGAGTTTAATTTTTTTTTCCTCTTCCAGGCGACTCGGGGAACTGGTACTCCAGTGAGGATGAGGACGGCGGCAGCAGCGTGACCTCCATCTTGAAGACGCTGCGCCAGCAGACCCAGCCGACCCAGAAACCCGACGGCCATCCGTTCGACTCCCGCCTCCAGAAGCCGGCTGCGGCTCGCCCGGCGGATCCCCGCCTGGCCCGGGACCCCCGCCTGGCGCGCGCCGCCGAGTCGGCCCACGCAGCGGACGGCGCCCAGCCGGCGGCGCCGGCGTCCCTGGGCCCGCCCACCGACCCGCGGCTAGCCAGGCTGGCAGCCGCCAAGGTGGAGCCGGCGCTGGTCTACAAGCCGCCGCCGCTCACCGCCCCGGCAGCTGAGGAGGAGGAGACGGAGCGGGTCCTGCGGGACAAGCCGGTGCCGATCCCGTTGGACCCGCTGATGGGCATGGCGCTGAGGGACCCGCGCTCGCAGCTGCAGCAGTTCAGCCACATCAAGAAGGACATCGTCCTGCACACGCCGGCCTTCGCCAAGACCGTCACCTGGTCGCCCGAAGACCTGCTGCCCCTGCCGCCGCCCAAACAGGACCTGCTGCCGCTGCCGCCCGGCATCCCACCCGTCCCCCCGGTGGACCCGCGCCTCACCAGAACCCAACCGCCCGCCGCCACGCACCCGCAGGACCCGCCTGCCTCTTCCTCCTCCTCCTCTTCCTCGTCCCTTCCAGACTTTGAGCTGCTGTCTCGCATCCTGAAGACGGTGAACTCCCAGACTTCGTCCCCGCCCCACGCGCCCACCCCCCCCTTGGCGCTGCTCGCTCAGCCGCCCCCCGCAGACAAACCCGTCGACCCGCGCGTACGCAAGCCTCCGTCCGACCCCCGCCTGCAGCCGCAGAAATCAGCGCTGAAGCAGCCGGACCCGGCTCCGCCCGCTCCGGCTCCGCCTCCAGCCGCTCCGTCCACTTCCTCCCCGCCGGGCATCGCGCCCTATGACCCCCGGCTGCTGTCCGCCGGGGGGTCCGGCCGCGGCGGGGCCGCCGGGGCCCCAGGGGGCGCCAGCGTGCTCAGCAGCATCAGCCTGTATGACCCACGGACTAACAAACCGGGCAGCCCCGGTACCAGCAGCGGCTCCCCCAACTCGGCCGGCGCCGAGCCCAAACCCAGCGACCCGACGGCGGGGAAACCCAAACCCAAAGAGCCGTTGTTTGTTCGGAAGTCCGCTCTGGACCAGCCGGAACCGGAGAAGAGCTCAGAGCAAGGCACCGACCGCTACAACAGCTACAACCGGCCGCGACCCAAACCCGCTCCCTCGCCAAACTCCGCCTCCCAAACGGGTCCGGCCGCCGCCGCCGGGTCGCCAGGCGCTCCCGGGGGAGCCGCCGACCTGGCGCCGGCGGGAGTCCACAACCTGCCGGTGCCGTCGCTGTTCGGCGTGGTGAAGCAGGCGTCCAAAGCGGGCGGCGCCGGCAGCCCGTTCGGAGGAAGCAGCCCGGCGCAGTCGGATCCGGCCGCCGCCGACCAGGACAACGCCTCGCTGAAGGACGTGTTCAAAGGCTTCGACCCCACGGCGTCGCCTTTCTGCCAGTAACCATGGAAACGGGGAGCCAATCGGGCGCCTCGCAGGTTTTACGGTTACTGGACGGTGAAGCAGAGACGCTGCTGTGGAAACCGCCTGACAGACCCAAACATCCGGAACCGGGCCGCTGCACTGAGAGAAAAAGAGTTTCTATTTTAAACGTATGGACGTGTAAAATCCTCCCGACCCGGATATCAATGTTTCTACTGAACATTTTAGCTTTTTCTGCTGCGCTGCGCCGCTTCAGCTCCAACTTCTGGGAACAATCAGATCCTGTCAACACGCGTCTCGTTCTGAGTTGAATATTTAAACTCTTTTTTATGTTTTCTGGAGAAAGATATGAAACTATCTAAATATAAATCTATAACCTGCCTGATTTATTTTTTTAGTATTTATTTTTATACTTCTTGGCGCTGTCAGCTCTTGTTGTCTGAGGTTTAGATTGATTTATTTGTACTGTGCAAAACTTTTGCTTTCAACTTGTCTTTATTTTAATTCACACATTTTGTTGAAGCAAACTTCAATCTGATTGGTCAGTGCTCCACAGTTACATTACAATCCTCTTTTTTTCCTTCTTTTACTCCAATTTGTTCCTTTTTCGTCGCTTTCTTGTTCAGGAACAGAATGGATCTTCATCGTCTCGATTCTAGTACTCATTTCAGGTTTTGATTCACATTATGGATCTTTTGTGTGCAGATTCAGTGTGAAAACAGCTCCCAAAATTGCTAACGATGCGTTTTTCTGTACAAACGTTACTTATTTTAATTTATTTCTCTGCTCTGTTTTTTTATACCTATTCTGGTTCTGATTCAACACGTAAATCAGCTCACCTCAGCGGATGCAGGCAGTCTTTTTGTTAACCTGTTAGAATCTCGCCAGGAAAGTGGATTTATTGTTTGGTTTTTTTGTACATTTTTATGTTTTATTTTCTTCTCTTTGTAAATTTGACCAGAATCTTTAACATCATTGGAGGGAGTTTTCTAACTACACATTTAGGTGAGGATGTAAGTATTTAAATAAAGTCCAGACATGATCAGAAGGTTAAAAAAACTCTATTTTCTGTATTTTTATTACCTCAGCTGATTCATCTGACGTGTTTATGTAAGAATGCCTAAAATCACAATAAAACTGTTTTCTCTAATGATGTCATTGGAAGAAAAACAAACTCCTTATTCTCTTCTATGGTTTGGTGTCTTTTTGCCACTTCCGCCAAAAAAAATATATAATTTTTAAGAAGTAAAATCATGCAGATTTTTTAATTTCCTACACAGTAAAATAAACATGAACTATTTTAATTGGACAAATAAAGTAACTTCAAATTGTTTTTCACATTTACCAGTTAGCTTATTATCTTGAAACTCTATTCTCAGCAATAAAAACAGAACGTAGGTTAATCTTTATTTTAAAATATTTCCTGGAGTTTTAAACTAAAACCACGTTTGGGTGCAACATGCCGTTTTTCATGTGATGCCCAAACGTTTCCAGACATGACCTCCAAACAGCATTAGCATAAAATTAACACATTTTATGAAGTTTGCTTCACTTTTATTCACAATTCAATAATTACATTCATTTAGCAAAGATTCTGCCGAGGCAGCTTTTTGGGTTTGCCTGACAGCCAATCAGATGGTAGATAATATTTACATTTCATCTCATATTTTATTATAAACATTTAAAAACAGATTATGTTTTATAATTTGACAAATTACTTTAAAAAAGTTTAATTTTTTTTCCCCCAGTTTTTGTTCAACCTTCGTAGGCGCCCCGTTTGAAAAGCTCTGATTAAGAGTAAAAGTCAATGAGGGAAGTGGACTCCGTGTTGTATGATGGAGTGTTAGAGCCATGATAATAAAAACTAAAATTACAAGAATAAAGTAGTAATATTTTGACAGTAAAGCTATAATATTATGAAAATAGTCACATTAAAAGAATAAATTTGAACAAGAATAAAGTAATTTTACAAGAATAAAGTCGAAATAATGCAAAAGTAAAGTCATAGTATGATGAGATAAAAGTGAATATATGAGAATAAAATCGTACGATAGTAAAGTTGAAATAATACCAGAATAAAGCTGTAATATTTGAACTTTACTCTTGTATGATTTTATTCTAAAAACTCTTTATTTTCTCAGAGTGGCTCTAATGCTCCGAACTTTAATCTCAGAATTCAGACTTTAATCTTCTGAGATCAACAGTCATTGTTTTTCTTCAGTGGCTCTAAAAGCCCTTCAGTAACATCGATGGTTGATGTTTAGTTCCTTATCGTAAAATAATAATATGTAAGATATTTTTTTCTTACCCATTTTCATTCAAAACTCTTGTTTATATCAACATGTAACAATTTAATTTTAAACTGTAAATAAATTAAAGAAACTATTTATTCTTGAACTGTGGTCTGGGCGGCCACATAAGATCAGTTCAGGGGCCACACATGGCCCCCGGACCTCACCTTGAAAACCCCTGCCCTTTGGTTTTTTAAGTGAGTTTTGATTTGAACATTTGTGAAGCAGCATAGCTGTGTTTTGTCTTGTGGATTCGGATCAGTAGCTCGTTTCCCCGGTTCGGCGCGATCCCTCTGACGACGCGCTTCCTGCTCCCCTCCCATCCTGCAGCTCCGGCTCCAGGAAGGCACAGCATTCATCCACCTCAAAGGCTTCCTATCACGCACACAAACACGACTGGCCACAAATCTGATGTTTGGCACCTATTCTCTGCAGAAACATTAAATCTTACCAGCTATTCCTGTCTAGTTTCTAGTGCAAATGTCTCAGCACATTTGAAATAAAACAAAACTAACTTATAAAGTAAGTTTTCAGCAAGATACAGGAGCTGGATTTAAGTCAATAATTCTTTAACATTAATGAAAAAGTACTAGTCTCACTGTCAGATTATTTCAGGTAACGGTCTGGGCTTCACTGCAGTTGCTAGGTAACGGTCTGGGCTTCGCTGGGGTTGCTAGGTAACGGTCTGGGCTTCACTGGGGTTGCTAGGTAACGGTCTGGGCTTCGCTGGGATTGCTAGCTTTAGGTCAATAATTCCATAATATTGATGATAAATTTCTCGTACTTCTGGTTGATTATTTCACTTGTAACACGGGGAAAATGTCTTGGAAATAATCTGCCAAATCTTTCAACAATATTAAGGAATTATTGAGCTAAAACAAGCTTCTTGATAAAAGTTACTGGAAAGTTAGACATTTGCACAATAAATTCAACAAGAAATAGGCGGTAGGATTTTGGGGTTTTGCTGTAAATTTGACAAAATGAAAACTAAGCTCTACGTTTTATTACTGGTTTCTTCTTTAAGTGTTTCAAATTTGAAACTTCTACAAGTCAAACAAATCTGGTCATTTGTATCGTATAGTTACAGATGGTGGTTTCCCACCATCCTCTATAATCTGCCCTTAAGGTGTGGATTCACCTGTGCTTGGTGTATATTTAGCAGTGATCCTCTTAGAGGATGACTGCAGCAGGGATTGGAGGAGCGACGTGCTGCAGCTCTCTGCCGGGTGTGTGAACAGAGATGTTGATGCCTCGGCTCAACCTTCAGACTCTCAGTGTGTGTTGTGTCTCTCCCTGCTTGTTTGTTTCTGCTGGATTTGTTATTGTGGGGATTTCAGCTTAATAAATGTGAGAAAATGTTCCCACACTCAGGACTAAAATGATTGAAGACATTGGTGAGGTTCGCTCACATGGAGCTGATTATTTTCTTAATTCAGAAATGTTCTGGTAGGATGACCAAGAAAAGGTCATTGCTAACTGAGCTAACAGTTGAAATAGTAAATATACCCAAGTTTAGTGGAAGGAAAAAATGTGGCACAACAGGGATAGCCAACCTTTTGAACTAGTTTTCAGATACGAGTACAGAAATCCAGGCAGCACAGGTGAGCGATAAGACAAGGAACCACAGACACTGGTAGCACTGGGAGTTACTCAAACAAATGGCAACTAAGACAGGAGGTAAGACACGACACAGACTAGGATCCGACCGGGAGCAGGGGACACAGGTGAGGTTAAATACAGGAGACAGCTGGAATCAATCAAGGGGAAGGCAAGACAACACAGGAACTAATTAACACAGCGAAAACCAAATCCTCACACACGTTACCATTTTTTAGCATAATCAAGTAACTATGTTAGCTTCCGTTATTATAAAAAAGCTATATTAAGTATGACCTGAAATTGACCTCTTTCTCTTAAAAACTCCTGCTCTTTCTGAAGCTCCACCTTCAGGAAGTCATCACAACTTGGCTCCTCTTTTAACCCTTTAACAACGTTTTTTCCAGCGTTTTGCTGAGAAGTAGCTCCTATAATGAGCTCAGCAGATCCACAGGTGTTTGCTAATTGCTGCTGACTAGTCTGAAGGAGCTAAGAGGGGGAGGAGCTTTGTCTTGAAGGCGGAGCTAGGTCCACCCAGCCATTTTTAACAGCTGAATGTTTGTTATGAATATTAAAGAATCAAGGAAATACTCCAGGAGGGAATAGCATAACATGATGTAAAGCTTAAAAAGATTTTACATGACACTGCCCCTTTAAATAAGATCTTTAAGCAATTTCTTCACATTTTTCACAATTTTACACACAATCAGACACAAAAACTGAACAGAGACTGAGAGATAAACAGAAAATCTCAAGAATGTTGAGAATTTCTGTTGTATCATTTTGATATTTTTGTCAACATTAAAATCATTATAATAAGAACAGCAGAGCAGGTTTACACCAGGCTGCGTTTTGTGGTTCATGTGTGGCCGGGTCACTCATCACCTCCTCCTGACGCCAGAAGATCCAGAAAACAAATGATTTCGAAGAAGAAAAGGCTCTCCTGTGCTCCGCTGTGGCCTTCAGCTGCAGCATTTCTGATGAATAGACGAACAAACTGACATCAGTGTGCTGGTATGTATCTGCTCCACATGTGACAGGAGCCCTTTCTGTGGTGGCCACATGCTTGTGGTGTATGCGATCTGCAACAGTGGATTCTGTATCTGTGTCTCAGTGAATATACGGCTGACGTCATGAGATTCATGAGTTTATAACAAAGCCTGGAGTTTACAATGATTAAATCAATGCTGTTCCCACTTTCACCAACTGTTTCTGATAGTTTCACCATTTTAAAATCTCACATTTATCTGATTCTTTCACTTGAATGAACTTACCATTCAGTGATTTATACACTAACAGAACCACTTTTAAAGGTGACCTGAACAGGTTAGCATCTTTGGGCTATGAAACATGTTCATCACATTTTTCGGGGACCTTCTGTCACTTTGAAACTAAATAAGCTGCTGCAGGCCACGCCCTCCTATCTCAACATTTACGCTCACACCTGAAAATGGCCGCAAACAGATGTGCAATAACAACTGTACATCTTTGAAAAGCAGAAGTGGAGCCTCCAGCACAAATAAGAAGAATGCAGCAAGCAAATAGTTTCTGGATGGTAAGTCAACAACAAAACACTTGTTTTTTCCAGCAGCCATTGCACAGCACATACAGCAGTAAGCAGTAAGACCCAACGTGCAGGAGCTGAACTTGGGTTACCTAGCAACCCCAGTGGAAGGGCCTCCTGATTTGTAACCTTACGTTCTGGAAGTTCTGGAAATGTCTCATTTTCCAGACTCCAAAAAACATTAAATTATTGCGAAAAACCAGCTGCGTAGTTTTTAGAATCAGCGGAAACCCATAATAATAAACAATACACCCCTTTTAAAGTCCATTCTCCAGTGTAAGGACTTTAGAACCGGGGTGATGTGCTCCATCTTCCTGGTTTTAGTCAGAACGCCAGCGGCAGGGTTCTGGATCTGAATGATTTTTTCAGACAGACTTGTGAAGAGACTGTTGCAATAATCAATGTGACTAAAGATAAACACATGGATGAGTTTCTCTAGATCTGGCTGGGCAGTCAGTCCGTCAACACTGGAAATGTTCTCCAGGTGATAGAAGGCCGACTTTGTAACTGTCTTTATGTGGCTCTGAAGGTTCAGGTCTGAGTCCATCACTACACCCAGATTTCAGCCTGATTTCTAGTTTCTCGCTGTAATAACTGAAGCTTTGCTGACTCCAGATTGTTCCTCCTTAGGTGCAAAGATGGGCACAAAAGATTCTAGGTAAATTACTTGAGGAAAATAGGAAATTTTAGAGGTTAGAGTCTGAAATACCCAGAGGATCTGGGACATTCCAGCATTGCGTCTTGGTCTGACTCAACCTTATGTTCACTTGCAGGTGATTCTCAGTCATGACCAGCCAGAGCTCAGCAGCCAATCAGGAACGAAGGAGAAAAAAACAAGTCACAACTAATACAAACCACCTGAAGCCCCAATTCAAAGACGACCTGCAGTAATCCAAAATTTCCAGTATTGTAACCTGAAATGAGTCACTTATATTTACTGTCACGTATTAGGGCCATTGTAGATAGAAAAAGAAAAACTGAGGAGTACATTTCTGCCAAAAATAATGTAAGTAAAAAAATTGAAATTTCCCAGTTTGAAAAGACAAAAATTTGCAAGTTTTTTTTTTTTTTTTAACTTTTAGACATTTTCTGAGTTTAAATGGTCAGGAACTTCTGTGATTTATGTGAAAAGGTTTTATATTTTCTTGCAAATCTTTTAAAAGTGAGAATTTTTTTTGTTTTTTAGAACATTTTTGGGAATTATCTGAAAAGTTTTTTCTAGCAAATATTTAAAAGTTCAAAATTAAAAATGTCCTTGTTTTTCCTTGAGACTTTTCTTAAACATTTAAAGTTTTTTTGTACATTTTCAACTTCTCAAAAGCTAAAATTTTCTAGAAAAATTTTCTCCACAATTTCTGAGATTAATCAAAAACTTTCTGTGTGTTTTGGCAGAAATGTACTCATAATTTTTTAAATATATATATAAAGTGGCCACACAGCTATCAATTCTTTGCTTAATTGTTTAATTCAGCCACTTCTTTTCCTCTTCTGATTTGATGTTTTGGTTCTTTCCAGTGAGCCAAATCTTTCACAAACTCTTCTTAATTTGTGTCATCTTTGACATCATATTTAACTTTACTTGGCAAATGTGAAGGATAACAGATCAATTAGTGCTTTCTAACTACTTGTCTTCAAAACAAAATGAACCTTTAGCGTGTCCTAGTCAAAGTCTGAACTTAAATCTAAGTAAGATGCTGTGGCATGACCTTAAATGAGCTCTAAGGGTAAATGTATTGTAGTGAATCAGAAAAGCTGCTCGGCTCTCACTCTCACTGGCTCCGCCCTGCTCACTGCAGGACTTTGCTTTGATTGGTGAAGTGGCAATCTCACATGTGAGGATATGCTCGTGTCATTATTATTCTTTTGTTCAAATCAGAAAAAGAAAACCAGAGTAAATTTGAAATGCAGTGTTTAGTTTTATTTAGAAGTAAAAGAACGGTACCCAAACTCATTTTAAAACCTATTTTAAAACCCTTAACCGACAACTAGCATCGACTAATTGTTTAAATAGAATCTGTCTGACAACAGGAAACAGGCTAAAAGTTCTCAAAAAGCAAAGCATCAAACAGAAATGGCTTGAAAAATGCATCAACAGGTTTTAAGATTTTAAAGGAATAATTCATTAAATTTCCACAACAGAATGCCATTAACGTTATTGATCTAATTATCTTAACATCAGTTTGGAAACTGTGAGTTTTTTTTCCACATTACTCGATCGCTACCTTTCAGTCATAAAAGCACATTCTTTCCATATCTCCTCCAGTTTTCCTCTTCCACCCCCCGCCTCCATATTGGTCCCATTCCTTGTCCTTGATGGATCATTTGTAAACCGATGGAGGCGGTACTTTTCCTGTCAGGGGGAAAACAGACACTCTCTTTCTGCTGTGAAGTAGTTGTCCTGTTTACCTGGTTCTGGAGACAAGCATTGTAGCATTTTGTATGAATCTGATGCTTGTGTGTATCTGTTTTGTTTATTTAAGTTTTGATATTCCACCAAAAACCTCTGAGGATAAGCAGAGGGATGTTTCTTGCAGAATTTGACATTTACATTTGTTTTATCTTGAACTGTGAACCTTAAAGGTGACCTATTATGTACAACAGGTTAGGAATGGTCTATGGACTTTACAAAACACACTCAATACATTTTGACACATTACGTCTGGGGTTGCTAGGTAACAGGCTGGGCTTTCCTTGAGGTTGCTAGGTAATGGTGCAGCGCCTGTCTAACGTGACTCAAAATTTGGGAGGTTTTTGAAACTGCTCATTTTCCAGACACAAAAATTATTGCAACAAAAACAACAGGTTGGTTTTCTTAAGTGCTTGGGTTGTAAGAGATGCATGAAAGTGCAACAATGTGTAGAAAGTGAATTTTCTATGATAGATTTCCTTTAAAAAAACTAAATATGAGGCATATAGTCTATAAATATTTTACCAACATTAATACTAAAGGACTGTACTAATACAATATTTAGCAAAAGATAACGCTATATGTGCTCTACCAACAAAACAGTTAGCAAAAGCTAATCCTAAGGAGCTATACCAACACAATAGCGTTGGTATAGCAGTATAGGAGCTACTTCTGAGCGTTTGACTGAGAGGTAACTCCTATAATGAGCTCAGTGGTTCCACCAGGTGTTTGCTAATTGCTGCTGACTAGTCTGAAGGAGCTGAGTGGGGCAGTGCTGCTCTGTGGGGCAGAAGCTTGGAAACTGCAGCTCCAAGGAGGAGCTTTGTCTTGAAGGCGGGGCTAGGTCCACCCGGGCATTTTGCACAGCTGAATGGTTGCCATGGAGACTGAAGGATTTCTTAAACATGCATTTAAGAATCAAGGCAACACTCCAGGTTTGTTTTTGATTAGAGAATAACATTATAACAAGATGAAAAGCTCTAAAATGTTGATTTTACATAATACTGAGCCTTAAGTACTTCCCAGCAAAATTTACATTTATTCACTATGAGTCCTAAATATCAGCTCCCAGTAAACAGGTTTATCAGCAAAACAGGACCAAGAAACATTAAACTGCTTCCCTCCGAACGGAGCGTTTGTTTTAAATGACGAATGGCGTCCTTCTTCATTCCCAGAGACTCCAACATCAACAAGCTAACTTCCCGCCGCTGAGAGGCCCATCCAGCCTCGGTTAAATTTAAACCGGGACGGGGTTGGCCTCCTCCCACACTTATGTTCACTTCAACAGAAAGACACACAAACACACTCTGCAGCGCTGCAGTAAACAATGCCACCGGATTTTGGACCCAAATCTCCTGGGTTCTTCCTTCAGAATGGAAACAGAGACCAGCACAGAAAAGTCGTCCTGTCCTGTTTTCTCCTGGTAATCAAACCTGACAACCTCTGTCCTATTGGGTATAACACACACACACACACACGCACACACACACACACACACACACACACATATATACCTAAATCCATCTGGAAGCTTTCCAGAACCAACAGGGCATGAGATGGATGTTTATTTGTCTTGTATTTGATCCGCTAACGTTCCCAGGTCTTTTCTGTCTGTCAGTAACTTACATGTAAACATGTTTGCACAATAAACTGAACTACGCTCCTCATATCCCATAATCCCTAAATTACCATGAAGGTAATTGGCTTCAACTCTCAAGCAGTGTGAGAAAGGAAGCGACTGACATTTTTAAAGATACACCTATTTTCTTTCCTGCAGTGAGTCAGATGAGAACACCGATACGGTCCCCGGTTCCGAAGGGGAGGATTTAGTACTTTTTCCACACTGTGAGTTATATGCAGGATATAAAGTGAAGCTTGAGTCGTCTTTACATAACAAGGAACCACAGAGATGGAGCAACAACAATATCGTCTCTCTGAATCCAAAACAGTGAGTTATGTTCAAAGCAGAAATGGATTTTTGGTTTTTTCAAGTGTCTACTAAAAGAACAAAAGTCACTAATAGATTATTGGATAGTGAATTCATTTTTGTTGCTGCAATATTCTTGAATCTTTGAGTGAAATTTGCTATGCCAGATCCCAACCAACCAGTTTTGAGGCTAAATAATCACATCTGCAATTAAATAACTTTGGAGAGCACAGAATGGACTGTTGAAATTACAATAAAAATTCAATGTGTGAAGAAAAGAAACAAACACACATACAAAGAAAAAAAGAAAAATCTAAGTATGTGCTGTCTATTTCAGTAAAGAAAGGCCACTAGTCATACAAAACCTTTAACTTAAAAAAGCATAGGATCTGAAATAGGCTGTAGTTTTAGTTTGGGCACCTCAAACTAAAAAATTAGTTGTACAAACCCAAAACAACCTTAAATATTTAGTTGTTCTAAAGCTAAATCACCACACTAGCATGGTATTTAGCAAAAACTAATGCTAAAGTGCTATAGCAACTCGATATGTAACAAATGCTAATGCTAAATCACTATACCAGCACGGTATTTAGTAAAAGTCAACCTTAAAGCGCTATTCAAATACAGCAATGAGCAAAAGCTAATGCTAAAGCTACGTATCAAAAAGATATTTAGCAAAAGTTAATGCTAAATGTTAAAACAATGCCGTATTTAGCAAAAGGTAAAGCTAATACGCTACACCAGAAATGCTGTTTGGTCTGATGTTTATGTGGTTAAATGAATTAAAGCTGGACAGCAAACCTCTGATTGCATCATCTCCAGATTATTCCAATTGCTAGTTATGCATCCAATCAGAAAATAAACATATCAAGACATAAGTGTTGCACAGTGCTGTATTTTATTTTGTACAAAGAAACAGAGGTGTGAAAAAGAAAAAAAAGTTCATTGCAACAGCAGCCATATTGGATTTTGACTAATTTGTTTTTACGCATTTTTAATTTTAAAAAAGTATATAAAACAAGTATGCCAAAAAGGATTTATAGTTTATTGCTTTTCCACTGTAATTTCTAAATAAAAATATTTTTATGCCTTTTATTTAACTGTTAGCTATATGTTTCCATCCACTGATAGAATCCCACCCTCAAAACTCCAGTTTCACTTTAAATATATTGTTTTGAGACAACTGTACACAATGTCCTCACTCTCAGGGTTCAAGAAAAATAAATTACGACACGTATTCTGTGTCCTTGCTTCATTCACAGTCAGTGCTACGTAGAAACGCCGCCATCCGGCCCCGTCCCTTCCTCTCTTTCTCTGCTGCTGTCTATTTCTGTTCGCTGGTTCCAGGCGGGCGACGGCTTTGACCTCTGCGACGACCTCTGAGCCTTACAAGGGAGGCAGAGGGGAGGAGAGGACAGTGGGAAAAGGAAGGAGGCCGGCGAGAAGGATCCGAATGGGTTGATCCTCATTCCAGAATGAGGAGAAACGGATGGGCAGAGTTTGTTATGATGAAGCAAATTTGTCATTTTCAAGTTATTTAACCATCGTTTAACTTTTATTCCCTCATCATTCTTCATAGATGCATTAAAACGTGACATCCCACCAAAAAAACTGCTCAATTATAAGAGCAAAAAGAGAATATGTAGGTTGTTTCAAGAAGTTATTGTTTATCAGTTGTTAAAAGTTCTCCTAATCCGTCTCCTTTGCTTTACTTGAAATAAGACAAAAATAACATACAAGTAACTTTTCAGCCAAAAGAAGGAGCTTGTTTTAAGTAAATACTTCTTAAATATTGATTTTAAGAAAAGTTCCACTTTTGTATTATTTCACATACAAAACATTTTTCCCATTATCAGTGAAATAATCTGCCAGTGGAACTAGAATTTGGTTGCTAGGAGACAGGCTGGGTTTAGTTGGTGTTGCTAGGCAACGGTTCAATGCCCGTTGACTATGGAATATTTACCAGTGGAATTAATACATTTTCATCAATATCATGGAATTATTGACCTAAAATAAGCTCCTATATGTTGCTGAAAATTTGCTTATTACATTTGGACTTTTTTAATGTGTAATAAGATATTTGATCTCAAAACAAGACAAAAATACTTTTTTGTTTTTGTGGCTTTCTCGCTGCTCTGCATCCATGAAGCCTCCTCTTCAACTCTTCTGAAATTTGGAGTCAAGGTCCAGGCGTCATCTGAGCTCTTGAGACGCTAATCAGCTGCTCCCTGTCATAAAAACAAAGCATCTTGTTGCCATAGTTACGGATTCCAACATTTTTACCTGATTACAAATCAGCTCTTTTTTATTTTTTTTTTGCATGATGCAGCCTAACTTTCATCGAAACTCTAAATATTTCAAAAATACTAACTAATGTATTCTTATTAAGAGGAATTAAAGATTCTTTTAGCATTTTCCTTCCTAGCCTTTCCGAGTGTTTTCTGTTCCTCCTCCATCACCCCCGAACCTCAGCGGTTTTGCTCCAATCCCGGAAAACTGAGTGGAAACACATGGAGCCTCATTTACGAAGAAATTCCCAGAATTCCTGTCCGTGAGGTCACTCTGTGTCTCCTCTGTGAGTCATTCATGGCTTTCTCTACTCGGAAATGGAAAGAGAACATGTCAGAACCACAGTGAGGATATAAGTCAGCGTGCAGAGGCCAACAGAGTTTCAAGGATTTTATTAAAATGACAATTTAAATAGAAAGAGAAATAGGTAGGGACTTTCCAAAGGTAATAATATCGTTCAATGTGGTTGACCAGGCAGCGTGTTAGGGCAATTGGAAATTTAAAAAACAGAACAAAAAGAGGAATAAATTTCAGTCAGAAATTTTGTAGGAAAACAATTAGACATTTCTGAATTTGAAAAGTTGAAAAATTGTTGAAAAAAACACAAATTTTGAGAATTATGCCAGAAATTTTCTAGAACAAAAATTGGACATTTCTGAGCTCACAACTTGAAACTGTTGGAAATTTCTTGAAACTCAGGAATTTTCAAGATTTTCCACAAAATTTCTGAGATTAATCTCAAAACTTCTAAGTTTTTTCACAATTTATCAAAATTGATGTTTCCATTAAAGCTACAGTATACAACTTTTATCAAAAATATGTTTTTTATATATTTATTAAAACTGTCACCATGTCGTGACAGTTTAATATGAGGAAGATAATCTGTGAAAAGATCGATCTCCTCCTCCTCCTCCCTGAGCTACTATTACTGTCTGAAGAAAACCACCAAAAACAACCAATCAGAGCCAGGAGGCGGGGCTTAGCGCTGTCAATCAATGTGTTAATGGAAAAGAAACAACTTACCGTTGCAGGAAAACTGTTTATCTGCTGTCATCAGTGGCCATGCTAACTAGCCTTAACAGCCTTAGCATTCATGACAGGCTATGGTAAATGGAGCAGTGATTGGCAGCAGTAAGGCCCGCCTCCCGGCTCTGATTGGTTGTTTCCTGGTAGCAGTGGGAAAAGATAGAGGAGCTCGATTTTTTCATAGATTATCTGCCTCATAGCAAACTGTCATGACATGATGACAGCTTCAACAAATGTAAAAATATTTTATAAAAGTTACACACTGCAGCTTTCAGTTAATTATTTTGTAATTTCAATTTGTGTAGTTTTATGCTTGGTAGAAATGCAGAAAATTGGTGTTTAAATGTATGTAAAGGTGGAACTCAATGATTGGCATGAGACATAACGCAGGAAAGTATTCCCAGAAATAACAAATACAGTAAGTGTATTATTTTTCCCTCTTGATTTGAAGACGTGAATCAGAACCAAACTATGATAAATACCTGCAGCAAAATGAATTATTTAGGTGTGACATCACCCTTCTGAAGGTTTCAGCAGTTATCCTGCATGTGTCAGTGGCAGACATGTACATTTACAGTGAAACAGACTGAATCTGATTCAAGCGTGGGATATTTTTTCTCCCAAGTCTCATAATCTTTAATTGTGAAATTCTCAGTTTCATGGTGTCAGATTTGCTCCACCTGCGCTGAATGGGCCTGTTTCACAACAACATGAAAACGTCAGCAGAGGGATTGACTCATGTGCTGACATGTTTTCCAAGCAGCAGGAAAAGTTAAATCCCATTTCTCTTCTTTGATCAGCAGTTTTTAGACGAACAACTGAAACAAAATTAGAAGTTTGTTGTGAAGATAAAACAATGTTGCTGTTTTAAATGTTTTCCATTATTGTTATTATTGTCCGAAACACCTGATGAGTCACTTCCAGAGAGCTTTGCAGTTTAATCACAATCAGACCCAAACATTCACTGCAAAACATAATTTTACCAAGTATACCTGGTCTACTTTCTATTGCAAATATCTTAGTACGTTTGAATTAACATAGAACTAACTTATAAATAACTTTTCAGTAAAATATAGGGGCTTTTTAAAGTAAATGTTTTCATATTGAGTTTAAAAAGTCCTAGCTCCACTGGTTGATTAATTCACTTACAACAAGACATTTTTTTAAATTTTATTAGTAAAATAACCTGCCACTGGAACTAAAACTTTCCCCATCAATATTTCCAGTGTACTAAGATATTTGCACTAGAAACTAGACCAAAAATATGTGGGGTTCACTGCAAAAACACAAAATCTTGCCAAGTATGTTTGTCTAGTTTCCAGTGCAAATATCTTAATATCCTTGACAAAAGTAACTTACAAAAACTTTTCAGCAAGAAATATAAACTTGTTTTAAGTCAATAATTCCTCAATATTGATGATCAAGCTTTAGTTCCTCTTATAACAAGACGGTGTTGCCATATTCTAATTTGTCCCTGGAACTAGAACTGGGTTGCTAGGTAACGCACTGGGCTTGGCTGGGGTTGCTAGGTAACGGCTATAAGTGGAATAATCTGCCAGTGGAACTTGAACTTTTTCATCAATATTAAGGAATTATTGACTTAAAACAAGCTCTTCTTTGCTGAAAAGCTGCTTGTACGTTAGCTTCAGATATTTGCATTGGAATCCAGACAAGAATATTCGGTCAGAGTTTGTTTTTGCAGCGCTGCACTCTGTTTCCCCTCCAGGGGTCTTGGCATGGGGTTCCTCCAGAGCAGGGGGAGCTGAAGGCCTTCTGCAGGACTTTGTTTGTGCTCTTCATATGGTCCCACCTCATCTTGATTTGATTAACTGAGGTCATTTTTGTGTGTAATTCCTGCTGTGTGATATAACCACATCTGTCAGAGGAGTTGTGTAACTTTGCTCTTATCTGGTTTACGCATTCCACCCTGAGCAGAGAGGGAGAGCAAGAGAGATAATTCGGCTTTGTTTGAAGTGATTTCTAAACTGAAGACACATCAGAAACCCCAAATACTGCAGGAACGGGAACTGTAAAGTCCCACACTGCAAAACATTAAATATTATTTCCGTCTAGTTCTAGTGGAAATAACATATTAAAATTGAAATAAAACAAAACTAATTCACAAAGAACTTTTCAGCCAGATGTATGTTTGTTTAAGTCAATAATTCATTAATATTAATGAAATTCCACTTATAATAAGACATTTTTCCCATGTTACAAATTAAATAATCTGATAAAGGAACTGGACATTTTTTCACCAATTATAAGGAATTATTGACTTAAAACAAAGTTCTATTTATTAATGAAAAGTTACTTGTAAGTTAGTTTTGTCTTATTTCAAGTGTACTAAGACGTTTCCACTAGAAACCAGACCAAAAGTAAGATTTTGTGTTTTTGCAGTGTACTGGAGTAATTTGTAGCATGAAAGACCAAAAATCTTGATGTATTCATTTTAATAAAAAATTAGTCTCAAACAAAAGATTAAATGAGAATCCCTTTATAGAAACTTTTTTCCAATTTAAGGAACAAAATTTATAGTGATTTATAACACAGTGGTGCAGTTGGTAGAGCTGTTGCCTTGCAGTAAGAAGGTTCTGGGTTCGATTCCCAGCCCCGGTCTTTCTGCATGGAGTTTGCATGTTCTCTCTGTGCATGGTGGGTTCTCTCTGGGTACTCTGGCTTCTTCCCACAGTCCAAAAACATGACTGTCAGGTTAACTGGTTTCTCTAAGTTCTCCCTAGGTGTGTGTGGTTGTTTGTCTCTGTGTTGACTGGTGACCTGTCCAGGGTGACCCCACCTCTTGGCTGGAATGTTTTTTTTTTATACCAAAAGTGTTTATTCTCAGATTTTCTCTTTTGTTTGAGACTTTTTTTTTATTGAAATGAATACTTCAAGATTTTTGGTCTTTCATGCTACAAATTACTCCAGTACACTGCAAAAACACAAATCTTACTTTTGGTCTAGTTTCAGGTGCAAATATTTAAGTACACTTGAAACAAGACAAAACTTTTCAAAATCTGCAGCTGAAAAAACTTTTCTTTTTCATTTGAAAAAAAATGTGATATCTTTAAATTTCTTTCAGTTTCAAGAAACAAAAAAAAATTCAGTTTAGTTTTTTCAATTTCAGAACTTTTTTTTCAGTTTAAATTTTTTTCAGTTTCAAAATAATGTTTGAGCTTCAAACTGTTTTTCAGTTTCAATAGTTTTTTCCCCCCTTTCAAGCAAAACTTTATGGCTCCGATTTAGCTCCGTATAGTTCCACTTGCAGATTATTTCACTTAAAACATTTTACATTTTTACCATGTAAGAAGTGAAATAATCAGCCACTGGAACGTTTTCATCAATATTAACAAATTATTGACTTATAACAAGCTGTTGTTGTTGAAATGTTACTTCTAAATTAATTTTGTCTTATTTCAAGTAATACAATATTTGCACTCTGAACTAGACCAAAATTACTTGGTCTTGTGTTTTTGCAGACCATATTTTGCTTTTGGTGCAACCTTGTAAGAAGTTAATCGGTTATTCCACCAACCAAAGCATCTTTCTTTGCCGGAGGGAACCGGGTTTAATTTGGCTCTAAGGCTCCTTCAGGGGCCGTAAACACGATGCGTCTGCAGTGTGACCTGCAAACAGCGTGCATCTGCATTCTCCATTTGTTAAATCCTCATTACCTCACTGTAATTACGCAGCAGCAGCAGCAACAATCCTGTAGGGTAAGCTTGGCCTGTGCCAGCAAATAAAGATTTTAGGGCACATTTAAGAGCAGAAAAACTCCCAGTAATGGGCAGACTGCCTGGCTCTGTGGGGAAAATGTTGTGTTTGACTGACCCACATTTAGGGAAATCTGTAAGAAAACAACGCAATGAATTCAGCTTTCAAAGCTTTTCTGGCTCTGAGAGGTTATTTCTGGAGGGTTTTTTCTCCGAGTCCGACCTGGCTCGGTTCCGGTTCTGGTTTGGATCCTGAACAGTGGCTCTGTGTATTTGCTCCTGCTGCTAATCAAATTAAAGCTCATGGCTCTCCTCACCTCCACGCAGGCAGTAAAAAGCCTCCATAATTACCCCGGGGGAAGTGGACCGGGTTCACTTTTACTTCTGTCTGAAACAATAAAAACAAAGCAGCAGAATTTACCTTCCTCTCATTATTAAAACAGATTAAACTCGTTTCATTTGGCAGTTTTACTAACTTTAATTTCCCAACCTTTGACCTTTATTTAAGTAAACGTATTTGATAAAGAGACAATCATTGCTTCCAATCAGTTTTGATTAGTTTCTATCGATAACTTTGGGATTTGATTGGTTATCTGAGGATTTTGAGGTCTGAATAGTCAAGTAGGTGAATGTTGATGAGGCCTAAACCGGAAACAGCGGTGGTGGTCCTTCAAAATAAAACATAATCCCACCCCCATGTTTGTTGCTGTTTTATAATACATGTATTAGGTACGAGGTGCATGATGGGAAAGTCGTTGCCTAGCAACAAGACGGTTCAGGGTTTAAATCCCTGCCTGGGGAGATGGATGGATGGATGGATGGATGGATGGATGGATGGATGGATGGATGGATGGATGGATGGGTTAATGGATGGATGGATGGATGGATGGATGGATGGAATTCAGTGTCAGAAAAAAGATAGATAGATAGATAGATAGATAGATAGATAGATAGATAGATAGATAGATAGATAGATGATAGATAGATGATAGATAGATAGATAGATAGATAGATAGATAGGTAGATAGATAGATAGATAGATTTAAATAGTTTAAAACTTTTTAAAAAATATTACCTGTAAAAATCTGACCAAAAAAAGCATCTTTTTGATTCTCATTTTATTTTGAAATCCTAAACCGGAAGTCTCCCTCCGGCTGACCTGATTTAACGCCTCTCCTTCAGCTGGGAAGCTGATCCACTTTAACTTTCTCAGACAGTAATAACGACCCGTCAGTAAGAGGTTTATTCCCCGCAGGAAACTCACCTTCGTGTCCGTGGACTGTTGGACTTTAAAAAGAAAACACTGTGATTTCCCAGGAGAAAAGACAGATTTTATCCTTGAGGTAAATATCGACTTTGAATGACTATTTTCAGTGTTTTTGGAGGTCTTTTAATGCGTTAAAATGTGAGGTTGGTCACCGCTGCTCAGCGTCTGAATGGGGTTTTTGTGTCTCTATTATATGGGAAACAAAACGAGTAAAAAGTGACCTGTGTTACGTTTTATTTGTTGACATAAAAGCTTCTGGCAGGCTGCGTGTCACTCTCCCTTTGTGCGCTTCCACATGGACATCAGGCAGGAAAAGTCTCAGCTTTACGCTTTTCAATGCGTTTTTGCAAGAAAAAGGTCATTTTATTCATAATTTTACAAGATTTCTCCTGCTAGCTGTTCAGTGGACTATGGCTGGTTACCATAATCTAATTTATAAAACGGGTTTAAATGTTTTACATGCGTCAAAGTTGGTTAAATGAGCTAAACGTGATTTACTAAAGGAGGAAATCAAGTGAAGAATGAAACTGCGTGAATTTTTCCCGGTGGGGGAATGAAATCAGTCAGCTGGGGAAACTTCAGGAGAACCTGCAGATGATCTCAGCGGCTGCAGTTACATAACACACACAGTATGAGAGCTGAGGAAGTTATTTAAACCTTCACTTTGTTCCTCTGATCACAGCCTTTTTTAACTGGATGTACTCCAGCAGCTGCTGGAACCAGTTAAACTGTTCCCAATTAGGGGGACGGCAACAAAGCGAGGCGATGGAAAACTGAAAAGCTGCTCCTCCGACGGATTTTGCAACATGTAAAGCAGACGTGAATCACAATCTGAGCTGATTCAAAGTGTAGGCAGCGCATGGAGTCATCACTTTTAGGGAGAAGGAAGATGTCATCTTTTGGAGGATGGCCGAGTTGGACAACAGCTGCGTTTCCGTCATAAATGTGCGCAAAATCTTACAATATTCCGCTAATGTCAAAAAAACATAATTTCACAATTGCTGTATTTCCATTAAATAAGAAATGCAATTAAAATCACACGTGAATACGTTTGTTTGCAATAACTCATTATTGCAAACAAAAAGATGCTGACCATTTTTCAACTACTTCCTGTCGTTGTTTTCTTCATTGTTTCCATCAGTGGTAACATCTGGTTATGTTGCTCCTCTGAAGCAAAATAAGTTTTGCTATTGCAGTTTTCAGAAATAAACCAATTTTGATGTCGCTGAAAAAAACACGTAATCCTAGCGCCAATACTTTTTATTGAAAAGAGTTTTTTCTAAATTGCAGTTTTTCCATGAAGCAAATTCAAGCTGCTCAATTCTATAGTTAATGGAAACGCTGCTGGTATTCTACTTAAGTTAAAAAAACACAAGTTTGCAATTGGTCTGTTTCTGTTAAATGAAAAATAAATCACAACTGATTTTAATTGTGATAAGTCATGTAAGAAACATGCCGCACCATCATCCTCCAGCTACTTCCTGTCATCTTCTTCTTTGTGGTTTCTGCCAGTAGTAACATCCTGCTGTAGGTCACATGACTCATGTGAGGAGAAAAAAGTGTTTATGTGGAGATTTGTTGACTATACTGCGCTACTGAAGTGTTCAGAGAAAATAATGATTTCTGTTTGTTGGTCATGTGATTATCACTGTAACTTGGACTTTTGTGCTGAGCCATTCAGTGATTTATAAACTAACAGCAGTATTTTAAATCCAGTGGAAGAACTTCAGAACGGGTGTGATGTGCTCCATCTTCCTGGGTTTAGTCAGAACGCCAACAGCAGCGTTCTGGATCTGATTGATTTTTTTAGGCTGACACTGTCTGTGAAGACACTGTTACGATAATCAATGCGACTAAAGATAAACGTATGGAGGAGTTTCTCTAGATTGTGTTGAGATATTATTCCTTTAATCCCTGAATGTTCTTCATGTGATAGAAGGCCGACTTTGTAACCATCTTTGTGTAGCTCTGAAGCCAAAATGTGATATTTTGTTATTAATTGGACTACATAGATGGAAAAGCCTTAGTATAAACAGATGTAATGGTATAACTCCATTTGTAGAATAAAACATGGACTTCTTGCTAAAAACCATATAGAAAGGCATACACTGCAAAAACACAAAATCTTACCAAGTATTTTTGGTCTATTTTCTATGTAAATATCTAGGCACAATTAAATTAAACAAAATCTAGTAACGCTTCAGCAACGTAGGAGCTTGTTTTAAATGCATAATTCCTTAATATTGATGAAAAAGTTCTATAACATGGGAAAAGTATCTTATTATAAGTGAAATAATCTGCCAGTGAAACTAGTACTTTTTAAAAATCAATACAGAGAAATCATTGACTTAAAAAGCTGAAAAATAAAGTTCAATAACCTAAACAAATGTTTAGATTATTGTTAAATCTTGTTCAAAGTGAACTAGAATTTTTTCTTCAATTTCAAGTATTGACTGAAAAAAAGCCAGTTTTGCCTTATTTCAAGTGTGAGAGGATGTTAGAAACGAGAGCAGAGAGCAAGGGCTGAACAGCCACTAAAGATGTAATTTCTCGTTGACATGTTTACAACCAGACTGTTTATTTAGTGTGCATAAGCAGTTTCCCAGTCTCAGAAATTAGAACATAACTTTCACATTATGAAGGCGTTCCTCTGCGTTTTTTAATTTTTCTGTCAATACAAGTTCTCGGTTGCAAGTTTGGAAGTTTTTTGAAAATTAAGCGCATCAAACAGCCCACTTTTGGCAAAAACAACCATATTAACCAAACAACAGATCAAACCAGCTTTACTTTACTGTAAAAAAACAAACGGATTACCAGACAGGCAGAGCACGTTTTGCCCAACTGTCGCCTGCTGTGCAGCTTTGCACCGACCTGCAGAGGAACAACAACAATGCTGTTTGTCCCAGATGATGATGATGATGATGAGCTCATGAGTGGCTCAACGGTGCCGTTTAAGCAGTCGGGGAAACAAATGGAGCCTGAGAGCAGAAACAGATGTTGGATCAGCCTCCTCTGCCCCCTCCTCCTCCTCCGTGGTTGATTGCATCATCAGTGCGTGTCCCAGATCGCTGCTTCCAGGAAAGGTGATGCATGAAGCGAAGAGACGCCAGCTAACCTTCCTTCATGAGGAGTTAAGCTGGTGTCGTAATTTTACTCTAAACTAAACAGAAAAGTACTGTAAACTTCTGGATTCTCAGTTATTTCTTTATTTGTAATCAGTCATAATACAATCATGTAGAGCTGGACAATAAATCAATAACGATATATATTGTGATAAGATAAGACATTATTGATCCATGAGGAGGGAAAATTTGTTTGTATCAGCATAGCACACTATAAAAATTATAAATAAATGAATAATAAACATACAAGAATAAATAAGACTCACACATACATGCTCAGTATATTGCTTAAAATACAGTATATTCAACATTTAAAATGCGCGACTCTAGAGACTGTATTATAGTCTGACCGTTTCAGAGAGAAAGGATGGACACATGAATCAATATCAATAAATATTAGAAAACATATTCAATATACAATGTATAGAATTTCATTCATTCATTTTATTTCAAATTCAATGAACTTTGATCTGGAACCGCACAGCATTCTGGGAGACACAGAGGAAAGACGTTAGCCTCTCAGCTAGCTAAACTAGTTTGGAATCGACTAACTCACTCGCTCTTCGGTTGCCTAGCAACAACCTGCTGAGTAACTTGTGCAGCAGCAGTTTGTTTCTGCACCACGTCTCATAACTGCTTAAAAATAAAAAATAACTGTCGAGTGAAAACTGGATTAAACAGGAAATATTGTATTTTTTGATCCAACAGAGCTACTATCACAAATACTAGCTTTACTGATGACGTTGTGATTTAAAAAAAAAATGTGTATCAGAAATCATCTTTTTGTTAAAGCTCAAAGTTAAGATGCAGGTAAATATTTAAAATCTTGAAAAATAAAAAAACAGCAAAAAATACATTCAACAAAAGGAATTTATTTATGTCAAAGGATCTGTGGAATTTATTAAAGGCTTTTAAAACACAATTTTCTAATCTCATTTAAGTTTGTATTTATTTTTATTTTTAGTACAAGTGTGTTTTAGGATGTACTCACATCTGTTTTAATGAAATAACACAAGTAATGGCGGCGTAGGCAGAGAGGACAGACTGAAAAACCAATAAATGGTTTTATAGGGTTTTATAGAGGACAGAAAATTAGCAAATAAGATTTGAGTTTGGTCATAAAGTCGCTGCCAGTTGCAAAGGATGTCAGTTTTTAGGAATCAAACAGACGTTGGATGGGATAAATGATCATATCTGAAAGCGTCTCATCGATTGTTTGAGTTTGAATCCAGTTTATTCCTTTGTACACTGCAAAAACACAAAATGCTACCAAGTAATTTTGGTTTGGTCTCCAGTGGAAATATCTTTAAATAAGACAAAACTAACATACATGTAACTTCATAGTAAGATATGTTGGCTTGTTTTAAGTTTTAATTCCTTTATATTGATAATGAGCTAATGGCTACACTGGCAGATTATTTTACTTGCAACATGGAAAAAATGTAGTGTTATAAATGAAATAATCTGGATTAAAACTTTTTCGTCATTATTAAGGAATTATTGACTTAATACAAGTTTTTATATCTTACAGTATGTTAGTTTTGTCTTATTTCTGGTATACTCAGATGTTTGCATTAGGAACAAAACCACAATGGTAGGTAGGATTTTGTGTTTTTGCAGTGTAGCATCCAGTTGATTAAATTTCCTCTAAATTACATTTAAGATTCTTCTCTTGAGTTATGCTTTATTTTTTTTATCCTTTTTATTCACAAAAACATGAAACTGCATTTTCTGTGTCATTGTTTGGCTGGAAAGCTGAAATCTTTGCAGCAAAACTTCCAAATTTACGAAGAAAGTGTTGCTTCACCGGTTCGTCTGGACCGGTTCTGACTGGCTCGTTTCTCTCTTGTTGTGGTCAAACTTGTTCCAGATTTAGGCCTGGGTGTGTTTATGAGCTCAGCATCAACGTCGTTAGGAATCCACATGATTCATTTGTTCCATAATTTGGTTCGGACTCGAGGAGTTTGTGGCTCTTTGTGTTGAGAGGAGGCCTGACCTCTGATTGTTTTTGTTCTTCACTTCAATCGGACTCGGCTGCCGTTTCAGACGCTGCGGTGCTGCTCGCTGCAGAGGCGTCTGTGGAAATCGGTTTTTGTGTTTTTTGTTGCAGTAATTAGATTAATCCAGTTTTACAGGCATGAACCGGTCCAGGTTGCGGTTTCCCTCTATGGAATTTGTAACAGACGTGTTTGCAACATCGATCAGTCGCTCAGACGAATCCTGTCTTGTTCCATTCAAAGCTGAAAAGTTGCTCAAATCTTGATGCAACTTTTTTATACCTTCTGGTTGCTGCTGGCCAGAGATGGATAGTAACTGGTTACACCAACTTGGTTACATGTACTTCAGCAATGTTTTGGAAAAATGTATTTTTACTATATAATTTTATTATGAAGTATCTCTACTCTTACAAGAGTAAAATTTCTGGATTCTCTACTTTCTGTATGAAAAACAAACATGTTTTAAGAAAAATGGACACAGACACATCTGCAGTTTCTGTTAAAGTTTCATAAATTTTTTGTTGAAAAAAATGTACGGAGTACTTTTTACCAAATGCTTTGGGACCAGAGGTGGGCAGAGCACACCTTACTTACTTATTAACTAAATAATTAACTATTTTTTTCTAGTTATTATTGATGTTTTGGTCCAATAGTTTGCTAAAATCATTAACTAAAAATAATTTCGTATCTAATGTAAAACCAAGACTTGGTCTCACGGGAGACCAAACCTGTCACAATAAGCAACAAATCAATTAACTGCCTGATGAATTAATAATTTCCATTTGCATTATTTCATTTTTATCTTTTTCACTAAAAACTGAATGATAAATGTCTTCAGTCTGGTGTTTTGTTCTCCACTAGACCCTCTGTGGGCAGAGGGGCCAAACAAAATCATCCAGAGGGCCGCTAATGGCACGTGTGCCACACTTTGGACATCCCTGGTATTTTTCCCATGTTGTAAGTGAAATAATCTGCTGGTAGTACTTTAAATCAATATCGGTATCAATCAATCAATATTGGGGAACAAGCTCTTATATCTGCATGAAAACATGAAAAGTTACTTGTAAATTAGTTTTGTCTTATTTCAAGTGTAATAAGATATTTGCACTAGAAACTCGATCAGGTAATGGTTTGTGTTTTTGCAGAGAAAATCAATTAAAATGAACTTTTTAAAGTATTTTCCGCGTCTCTGAAGCTCTGAACATTCGCAGCAGTTTTTCAGATGCTGCTGTCATGTGATGGATCCCAGAATATCATCACATGCGGCTGGCGGTGCTTCATTCCTGCACAGAAACGTACAAAATGTGAAAAATGCAAACTCATTTCTTTTTTCTTTTTTTTGCAACATTTCTGCAAAATTCACTGAGAAGGTTTTAGTTTTTACATAATTAAATTTAAATAGTTATGAATAATTAAGATATCAGGGGTCAGAAAAGGTCAGGGTAGTTGTTTCTTGAACATTGCTTGGAGACGACCCGGCCGTGAACCCGTCACATGCTCTGTCCGCTGCCTCTGGACGCGATAAGGGAAGGAAAGCAGAAACTTTGAACCTGCTGCAAAAACACAAAATCCACAAAATCTTATCAAGTAGTTTTGATTTTTATTCTAGTTTTTAGTGCAAATATCTAAGCAGGTTTGAATTAAGAGGAAACTAACTTGAAATATTACTAACTTGCAAGTAACTTTCCAGCAAGATATAAGAGTTTTGTTTTGAGTCAATAATTCCTAAATTTTGATGAAACGGTTCTAGTTACAACATGGGGAAAATGTCTTGTTTTAAATTAAAGTTTCTGCCAGTGGAACTCAAACATTTTCATCAATATTAAGGAATTATTTAATACAAAAGTTACTTGTTAGCTGGTTTTGTCTTAATTCAAGCATATAAAACTAATTTCACATGAAACTAGATTAAAATACTTGGCAGGTTTTTGTGTTTTTGAAGTGAAACCCAAATAATTTTGATTTAGTTTCCAGTGGAAATATCTTGGTAAACTTGAAATAAGTTGAAGCTTACAACAACTTTTCAGCAGGAAACAGTAGCTTGTTTTAAATCAACAATTCTTTAATATTGATTAAAAAAAATCATCCTAGTTCCACTGGCAGATTAATTAACTTTTATCAAGAATCAACAATAATCTAAACCTGAGTAAAGTTCCCTCATCTTCTTCAAATCTAACATAATTGGTCCCAAATGTTTCTTCTGGACATTTTTTGCTGCTATTTATCAGTTTAAAGATGTCAATAAATGTTTCCAGAGGTCATGAAAGGTCAACCGGACCCCTCACCTTCTTCAAATCTGACAAAGTTGGTGTCGATCAACTCGACTACATTTGTGCAGCACATTTTTTCATTTGTGCTGCTTTTGCTTTGCAGATATTAATGATGACCTCAGGAAACTTTTTAATAATGTCTCTAAATTGATAATATCTTTAAACAGTAAAAATTGTAACTGCACAAACGTTTGACACCAATTTTGTTTGATTTGAAGAATGTGTGTGTGATGGGGTCACTAACCAGGTTAATCTAACTGTGGCATAAATACGTTTTCATCAGTATTAAGGAATTATTTACTAAAAACAACCTCCTGTTTTAAGTAAATAATCTTCCTGAAAAGTTACTTGTAAGTTAGGATACTTGAAAGAAAACAAAACTAACATATTTGTTAAGGCATTTAACAAATAACAGACTAAAATATTTGGTAAAATTTTGTGTTTTGCCCTTTTCAAACCTTGGGGTGAATCACGTTTTCGTCTTTCTCAGGAGGGAAGCCTATAAAACTCCCTCCATCTCGTTAATCTGTGATTTTTTTTTTCCTCTCCTCTTCATCTCTTTTTGATTCATTGTTTTTTTTTTTGTTTCCTCTCGCAGATCTCCGGTGTTTTGTTGCCACATTCCTGAAGTTTCTGCAAACAAGATCACGTTTTTCACCCCGGATATGGCTTTTCTGTGCAGGAGAGGAAGCTGATTTGATTAAAAATATATACTTCAGTCTTCTGCTCATAGTCAAACACTTTTTAAAAAAGACAAAATGCCAGCAAAGACACCAATCTACCTGAAAACTACAACCCCAAAGAAAGGGAAGAAGCTGCGGCTGCGTGACGTCCTGTCGGGGGACATGATCAGCCCCCCGCTGGGAGACGTGCGCCACAGCGCGCACGTGGGACCGGAAGGCGAGGGGGACATGTTTGGAGACGTGGGTTTCCTCCAGGGGAAGATGGACATGCTTCCGGCCCACGGCCACGCCCGCTCGCACAGCGTGGACCGGGCCGCCACGCAGGAGCCCCACAGCTTCGCCTACAACGGCTGCCACTACCAGCAGGCCTCCAACGGGCTGCTGAAGAGCACCGTGTCCATGCCGGTGTGCGTCGCCCACGAGCAGGCCCCGCCCAAGCCGCCGCGGCTCCACCTGGACCAGCAACCAGGGGAGCCGGGCGACGCTCAGCCGGAAGTCTGTGAAGCGTCCGCCGTGCGCAGGCTCGTCCCATCATCCGGGTCCTTCTCAGAGGCGTCGTCGGAGGACTCCGTGTCGGAGACGTGTGGACCCCCGGATGTCCGCCGCGGCCTCAGCCTGGACTCGGACGCCGGGTTGAGCAACGAGGATCTGAGCAGCGAGCGCAGTGACTCGCCATGCCCGGTGCCGGGCCTCCAGCCGGCCGACTCCCTGGCCAGGCTGGACCTGAACCTGGACCTGGGCCCGTCCATCCTGGAGGACGTGCTGAGCATCATGGACCGCTATAAGGGTGAGGACGACCGCTGCGAGCTGTGAGGACTCGACGCTTTGAGACATGCTGAGAAAAACCGGGAGACATTACCTGAGTGCAGTGGCGTCCCCAGGGGGGGCTAGAAGGGGCCAGGGCCCGGTCTGGAAAAATGTTAGCCCCCCAGTAAATCATGTTCAGGTCAGACAAAGGCATTCGATCATCTACTTTAATCAAGACATACACATAAAACCCAATACATGCATGCATATAAAACAATACTAAAAAAAAGATATTATGTTATTATAAAAAGGTGTGGTATAAATCACACTTGTTTAAGAAAGTTGCATCTGGAAGGAGCCAATTTCAATTGGAAATGTTTTTCTGAAAGCAGTATTTGTGTTTGTGGTGCCATGAATGCTGATCCATGCATTCATAGCCATATAGTTACCTAAAAAAAAACAAGTAATAATAAATTGTTTTTTGTCATTATTTTTTATCATTTTCACAAAATATTGTGATGAAATTCGAAGTCCATATTGCCCATCCCTAATATTTTTCCTTGCCTGGTCTGGCCTCTGGGGGGCGCCACTGATGAAATGCAGAACTGTTGCTGCTTTAGAAGCTTCTCCAGAACCTGAATCCTGACACAAACCAGCCGCCATCGAAGCGCAGAGCACTTCCTGTTCCCCTTTCTGCTCCTTCAGTGGTTGACCACGTGATGAATGTTCCCAGTCGGACCTGGGAAACCAAACAGCTGCACAGTTATTATTAGAAACGTCGCTGGATCTTCTGTCCAATTATGTCTCCTCGGATTTATTTTTTTTAGGTTTCAGTCACCAGCTACTGTTGATAAGCTGTTTTGTTTTTTGTTTTTTTTTATCAGAGACTCAGGATGTTTCCGTTTTTATTTTTTGATGGTTTGGAAGCTTTAAGTGTCAGAAAAATGCTCCTTTTTTGCAGATTTCCTGTTTAAAATCTCCGTCAACATGAACTTCCTCCAGCATCACAGTAGCCTACCATTGAAATGTTGTTTTATTCTGTAAATATCTCTGTAAATCTAAAATAAAGATATTTCTTATAAATAAAGTCTGCTTTCCTGGACAGTTGTTCACACACGTATATAGATAAATGTTTTTATGTAATTATTGTTCTATAAAAAAGTTAATTTCAGCAGAAATTTCTTCTAATTTTGATGATTGACTCAGAGAGAATGGAAAACTTGGAAAATAATCTCAGAAAATTTAAATATATCAGAACAATAATAAAATGAATGTTTTTATGATCTGCAAGCCAGAGTCATCTAAATTACAATAAATAAACACTTGGAATATTTCACTCTACACGTGATAAATCAATATAATAAATCAGCTTCACTTTGAGATTAGTGACTGAGAACAGACATTTTTTTTACTACTGTTATACATTGCTTTTTTAAGTAATATATTAAATATGAACAATTTATTTTTTGGACTTTTTTGACATAAGTTACTTTATGTTATTAAAATATCAAATATTTATTTGTATTTTATTTCTAATACATTGTTTTTAGATGTATATTATATTTTTTTCATATTTCATTAAAATTATTAGTTTATAATTACTGTTGATATCAAATATTAGTGTATTTATTTTTTATTTTATTTTTAATACATCATTTTTATATGCATATTTTTATATTTTATTAAAATATTATTTTAACATCTATTAAAAATATGTGGGTATATATAGTATTTTAAGATATATTAATAATTTAATGATAATACATTATTATTTAATATTAAATTGATAATAATATTAAATATTATTCATTGATTTGTTTTATTATATTTAATGCATTTTAATGTATCTGTAAATATGTAAAAATCTGAAGAACTCCACGCAACCAGCTGCAGTTTATAAAATTTAGTTTTTACTGCACCCTAATGGTAAAATAGAGTTACTACACCTATTATTCAGTAAACATTCCTGACTTTAATTTAGGCATTTCACAATTATTTTCTGTATTAGTCGGTAACTGTAGTGATCATAGATCATATTTCATTTTCAAGTTTCAAGGCTTGAAAACTGTAAAGCTGTGTAGACTATAAAGCATCAACAGCTGATATATTAGCCAATATGTCGGTTTTGTTTTGAGTTTTTCAAAATAAAATGTTTTTCTCATTGTGATTTTTGGTATAAAGGCTGATGTCTGAAGAGGACATTAAACTCTACCCAATGTGACAACGTTACTGAATGAAGAACTTGTTTTAATCAAAAAGTATCAGACACAAGCCTACAGTTTATGTTGAAGTGAGACCTCTTGTTCAGACACGAGCTTTGTTATTCTCTGCTGTGTCGTTTCTGTCATTACCTACTCTAAATATTAGTTCCATACATTTTCTACTGAAAAACTTTGAATTACAAGAATTTTTTGTGTTTATTAATGTGTTATTTTGTCATTATGTTATTTATTTGTGTTAATTTTGTTATGATAGTCTGTAAAGTACAAGAGGTTTACATAAAATTGCAGTTTTTCCTGTATCTGATGAGATCATCAGTTGCTCATTAACAAAATACTTTTATACTCTTACTTGAGTAATTTTTTGGATGACTATTTAAAGCAATGGACATAATATCCCGACATAATGAAGTTTTTGGATTTATCATGCAGTTTCCAGTCCGCCCTTCTGGTGGCAGTAGAGCGCGAGCAACGTAAATAATCATAGAAGAAGAAGAAGAAGAAGAAGAAGAAGAAGAAGAAGAAGAAGCAGTTTGTGTCGTTGCTAATCTCTGCTTTATCATCTCTTTTTCTTTAGTTTTAGTTTAAAATGAACATTTAAACCCAGGATACTAAGAAGAATCTCTGTTAAACAGTCCGCTAACATGAAGTGAGTGATTTTCTAGTGGAATAATCATTAAAATAGGAGAAAACGAGTTGGCGGGGTGCTAGTTTTTGCCTGGATGTATGAAGTTTTAGCTAAATTTAATTAACTTAAACTCTGGCTTTGACATTTCAGGCTGAACATCGAGGGTCTGCTGGTCTATTTTCCTTATGATTACATCTATCCGGAGCAGTACTCTTACATGCTGGAGCTTAAGAGGACTTTGGATGCAAAAGTAGGTTTTTCCCCAATCACAATCTCTTCAATTAGAAAAATAAAATAAAACTTGGGTCTTTTTACGTAAATGTGTCCAACAAACTCACGCAGACAAAGAAATACTCCCTATTGTAAAACCCCATAGGGAATAATTTGTTAATAATGAACTATTGACATCAAGTATTAATTAAACAGAGAAAGAAACATCCATCTTGTTCGGTGTTTTTCTTATTGTACAGAGTTTGTTTACTGGAGTTCTCCTCTAAAACTGACTCAGTAGTTTTGTTTTTGTGGAAAATCTAATTAAATCGGAAATTACTTTATAACTTTTTATATAAAAGTAGTATTGTAAACCTTATTAATGATTCATTTCTTCAATATATTTGCAGTAGAACTAGACAAAAATACTTAGCAAGATTTTGCATTTTTGCACCAAGCATTTTTTAAAATCTTGTTCCAGTGGAAATGTGGTAGTGCACTTGTTTAAAGTCAATAATTCCTTAATACTGATGAAAAAATTTCTAGTTCCATTGGTAAATTATTTCACTTATAACGTGGAGAAAAATATATTGGTAAAAGTGTAATAATCAGCCAGAGGAGCTAGAACTTTTTAATTCATATTGAGGAATTGTTGACTGAAAACAAGCTGATATTTCTAGCTGAAAAGTTACTTCCAAGTTAGTTTTGCCTTGTTTCAAGTGCACTAAATATTTGAACTGGAAATTAGAATTACTTTGTAAGATTTTGTGTTTTTGCAGTGTGTGAACTGATCCTGTGTGTGTTCAGGGTCATGGAGTCCTGGAGATGCCGTCAGGAACAGGGAAGACCATCTCTCTGCTGTCTCTCATCGTCGCCTACCAGAGGGTGAGTTTCATCTCCAACGTTTGGAGCTTCTGACGACTCGGTTCTGATCGCTTCATCACAGCCTGTTGTGTTCCTCAGGCGTTTCCGCTGGACGTGACCAAGTTGATTTACTGCTCCAGAACAGTTCCTGAAATCGAGAAAGTAAGTCAATAACATGTTTTCCTCTGTAATAAACGCTTCTACAGAGAAACAACAAGTGGTGGATTTATAGGAAGATGGTTTAAAACTTTCTGCTTCTGTGTTGAGGTTGTGGAAGAACTCAGGAAGCTGATGGAGTTTTATGCCAAAGAAACGGGAGAAGCGAACAACTTCCTGGCTCTGTCTCTGTCCTCCAGGAAGAACCTCTGCATCCACCCAGAGGTACGAACTGCTGGACTGTCGTTCCAACACCTCTGAGAAATAATATTTACAAAAATAGTGATTAGGGATGCAACTAATGATTATTCCAGCGGATTGAATTAATTGCCACATTCTGCATATCTTCACTTACCCTCTTAAGACTTTTTTATACGCTACTAGAAATAAAAGATATAAATAAACTAACAATTCAATAACATTTTTAAATACAAAAATGAACATTTTATTGCCTAAAATGCAGTAACATATAATTCCTTTAGTAAATGTTAGATCACTTGTAGCAAAAGACACATCTGCAGCTAAAAAATCCTTCTAAATCAACACATGGAAAGTTTTCTGTTGGACTGAACATGAACACCCTGTGGCTGATCTGGTGGTTATTCTTTTGATTAAACGATTAATAATAATTGGATAAAAAAGGTACTTAAAAGGAGATTTTTATATATATTTTACATAATTTGAACCAGATGAACATGTTTACAGACATGGTGTTTTTTCATCTTAAATGCAAAATGTTTATATTTTTCTACTGGTTAATTACGACTCAGTGTTGTTCTGTCAGCAAATGGCCCATTTTAAGAGTCTGCATACTCTAGTTGCAAACTATAATCACTTACTACATTAGTTGACAATTATTTCTAATAACTGATTAATCCGATTAATTGTTTAAGTTTTGATAATGATAATAAAATTGTTTCTTTTCTCTGTGCAGGTCAGCTCTCTGCGGTTTGGGAAGGAGGTAGACGGGAAGTGCCACAGTCTGACGGCGTCCTACATCCGCGCTCAGCGCCACAGCAATCCCAACCTGCCTGTCTGTCGCTTCTACGAGGTAAGAAAACGGCTGAACTCACAGCAGCAGATGATTTCTACTCAAATTTTTACAGTAGCATCAGTTTTATTTGATCAGGTTTTATTGGTTGTTGACCGATTCCTTTTAGTCTAAAGACTTAAACACAGAAAATAAAGATAAGCTGCAGGTTCTTTAGTATGTTTAATAATTTTGAACCAAAAGAATGAATTGGAAGATTATCACCAAACATAATGTCCCTGATATTCATCAGATGCTAAATGAATTTCACTAATCCACCTCTGATGCGTTTATAGGAGGTAAATGGTAGGAGTTCTCAGTTTGGATGCAGTTAATGAACAGAAAGAAAACATTAGAGTCATTGTAGATGAAATAAAAATATATAATGGGGAGAAGTAAATTTCCACCAAAAAACTAAAAATAAATCCTACACTGCAAAAATACCAAATTTCACCAAGTATTTTTGTCTGGTTTCTAAGGCAAATATGTTTATATACTGGAAATAAGACAAAACTAACTTACAATTAACATTTCAGCAAGAAATTGCTGTTTGTTTTAGGTCAATAATTCCTTAATATTGATTAAAAAAAAGTTCTAGTTCAACTGGCAGATTATTTTATTTATAACAAGACAGTTTTCCATGTTGTACTTGTTATAAATACCAGTAGAACTAGAACTTTTTCATCAATATTAAGGAATTATTGACTCAAAACAAGCTCCTGTTTCTTGCTGAAAAGTTTCTTGCAAGTTACTTTTCAAGTGTGCTGAGATATTTGCACAAGAAACTGGATCAAAAATACTTGGTAGGGTTTTGTGTTTTGCAGTGTGGAGAAATTTTCCCCCATGATTCCTCAGAGCTGTAACCTCCTCACTCTCCGTTTCTTTGACCTGATTGCTCGTTGCTGCAGGAATTTGATGCGGTTGGACGACAGGTTCCTCTTCCTGCCGGCATCTACAACCTGGACGACCTGAAGGACTTTGGCAGGAGGAAAGGCTGGTGTCCGTACTATCTGGCTCGCTACGCGGTATGCTAACAAACGCTCCAAAATGGCTCAAACATGACAACAAAATCTATTCCCTGTTTCACTATAAGAAACATGGCATTTCTTTATACATTTAAATATGTTTTTGTTTTTTTAATTCAGAATCTAAAGTAATAATTATATTCTATGTTGTGTAAAAATACATCCCTCTAATAATAGTTTCTAAAGTTGTACCCAAATGATTCATGTCACCAATCAATGAGAATACTGTTCCACTCCTTAGTTGCTGGGTGTCGCAAAAAAGCTTCAAACCCAAAATTACATGTAACTTTTTGGATTCTGGTCAGATGTCGTCTCTTCTGAAATATAGTTGTAAAAGACATCAAGTGCGCTGGTAAATGTTTTTATTTCATCACCAGTTTACCTCAGATTATAGATATTGTGGAGTTTTTGATTCCGTCGTCTCAGTTTTCATCTCAGCTTCCAGGAACCAGATGTAGTTCATCTTCTGACCACTAGTTGGTGCCAGAAACGCTTCTGATTGGACCGTTAGCATGAGAGGCATCAGCTGTACTGGTTTTGTGTGTTTCCAGATTCTTCATGCCAACATCGTCGTGTACAGCTACCACTACCTGCTGGACCCAAAGATAGCAGACCTGGTGTCCAAGGAGCTGGCCAAGAAGTCAGTGGTGGTGTTTGATGAGGCCCATAACATCGGTGGGGAGACGTTGACGTTGAACCATTAAAATGTTTACGATGAAGTCGTCTGAATTTCTTCTTGCTCCTCAGACAACGTGTGCATCGACTCCATGAGTGTGAATATAACTCGGCGAACGCTGGACCGCTGCCAGAACAACGTGGACACGCTGCAAAACACGATACACAAGTCAGTAGTTTCATGTTTTCAATGTTTAGAAAAACCATGACCTGCCGATGGAGAGAAATATGGCAGATTGGAGTCTCTGGGAGACGGATTGGCACATCTTTAAACAAAATAAGAGGAACAAATAGAAAATGTAAAAGTAAATTCCACTTTCTGACCAGACTGATCCCTCAAATTTCCTATAAACCCACTTTTTTTTCCAAGTTAGTTTAATTTTTATTATATTTTAATCAGTTTATTTGTTATATTAGTTTGCATTTAATTTTTTTTAAATCTTTGTTTTAGTTTTAATCTTTTTGTATATAGACATATTTAAATTACTTATCTTTATTTGTTTTTGTATATGTTTGTTTATTTCTTAAATTTAATTTGACTTTATTGATTTATTTATTGGATATGGTTTGTATTTACTCTTTGCTCCTGAAAACATTTGGCTTTGAAGTTGTTGTTCAGTCAATCAAGTTTTGTGTAGCACATTTCAGCAACAAGGCAGTTAAAAGTTATTTACATCATAAAAACACAAGAATAAAAAGTTATAACTTTTTACAGATCTGAGAAACCAGTAACAAACATTACAGTTTGTCAAGTGTCATCATCAAAATGATCAATAATCATCAAATATGTTGACCAATATTCCATTTATTATGGTTCAAAAGCAACCACCATAGTCTAGATTTAAAGGAACATTTCTGGAAGTTTGTTCCAGATTTGTGGTACATAGAAGCTGAATGCTGCTTGTTGTAAACAAAATGGTCGACAGCGTTGGACCCTAGTAAATGTAAAAATCTGAAAATGTCTCCTCTGGGATTCTGGGTCGTAGTTCAGGTATTATTTTAGCTTAAGTAGCTTCTCCCGGCCGTCCAATAGTTACCGAAGTGGAAACGTTTTTTTCCTTTGCAGGATAAAGGAGACGGATGCCGCCAAGCTGAGGGAGGAGTACAGGCGACTGGTGGAGGGGCTGAAGGAAGCCAACGTCGCCAGGGAAACGGACATCTACCTGGCAAACCCAGTGCTACCTGACGAGGTCCTGCAAGGTCCGCCAATCCACCGCTCCTTATCTTTTCTCTCGCTGCTCTTCTAACATTCGCAGCTGTGCTTGTTTTAATGCAAACACATTTTAAGAAACTTTTCATACTAAAACTCCAAAAATGGAAATTCTCCTACTTCCTCCTGACATGGGGAAAGATGGAGGCCTCACAAACTGAACGTTTCTGTTACCGATACTGGAGTTCAAATAATATGAGAATAAAGTCGTAATATTCCTAGAAAAAAGTCAGAAAAATGGTAATTAAAGTCATAATGTGAAAATAAAATCAATGACAATAGTCACTATAATACAAAAATAAAGCCTTAACAATATGAGAATAGTTGCAATAAGTTGTAATAATACAAGAATAAAGTCGTACTGTACAACTTTACTCTCATACAAGTTAATCTTTTTGTATATAGACATATTTAAATGTATAGACATATTTAAATGTCTATATACTTTACACATTTGTATGCTTGTGTTCTGAGTCTTCATCTGTTTTGTTATGTTTTATAAATTAAAAGGTCATTATAAACTTACGGTGGACATTTCTACTGTGGTCTGCTGAACATCTAACGTTCAAATACCATGAAAACCCACTGACAAACAAATACATGCTTAAATAATAAACTTAATAACATATAAGATGGTTTTCATGTAGAAACAATAACATTGCAATGCATTAAAAAATATTAATTAAAACTTGATGTCCTATTCATTAGACCAGCTTATTTTCAAATTCTGGTCGTTATCTTCCTGAAAATCTTTACAACAAACTCTGAGGAACTCCGATTATTTCTCTGTTTCCAGATTTCTGCTTTGCGGTGATCAGATTGTGTTTCTAAAGCGAACTGCTTGTTTTCCTCTCTTCCTCTCCGTAGAGGCCGTTCCCGGTTCGATCCGTACGGCCGAACACTTTGTCGGCTTCCTGCGGCGTTTCCTGGAGTACCTGAAGGCCCGGCTGCGGGTGCAGCACGTCGTCCAGGAGAGCGCCCCGCAGTTCCTAAAAGACATCTTCGACAAAGTCTGCATCGACAGAAAACCTCTCAGGTCAGCCTCGTTTCTCTGCACAGGACGGTTTACAAATAAACTTACTAACTCAGAGCGATCTGCAGAAATATTAAACAGCTAAGAATAAATGTAACCATTGCTTCGTCTTATCACTCATATAGAGTTGAATAGAAATGCTTCAATTGCACTGATATAAAAATTAGGGCTGATTTTGATAGCTGATATTGCTATGGCCGATATTTAGGATATTTTGACACCAACTGGTGACATTTACATTTAAACTCCACTCAATCCTGTGTGGCACCATGACAAAAACAATCAAATATCTTTCCAGTTTTACTTATAGGAATGATACCGATGTGTTAAAAGATCAACATCGTATGATAATCGTTATTTTTCATCTTGATAAATTTAAAGTAATGATGTTTTTTTTTTATTTTTTAGAAAAAACATCAGAAATGTTATTTCTTCTGTTTATGCAATTATTATGATGTATTAGGGCCATTGAAGATGTTTAAGTCCATTTCTGGCAAACTTCTCAGAAATGTTGAGATTAATGTCAGAAATTTTCTGAATTTGAGAAGTTGAAGGTTTGCTAGAAAAAAAATAGAAATTTAGAGATTAAACTGAGAAATTTGCTAGAAAAAACAAAAAATTCAGTTTGAAAAGTTGAAAACTTGCTAGAAAAAAAACTCAGAAATTTTGAGATTATTCAGAAATTTTTGGGAAAAAATATTTATGAGTTTATAATGTCAATAATGGCCTAGAAAAAAAACTTAAAATTTGAAATTAATCTCACAAATTTTGTAGAAAACCTCGAAAATTTCAGAGTTTTTCTAAAATATTGAGATTTGGAAAGGTGGAATTTCATATTTATATTTAATCACTTTAAAATATTTTATTCCTCTGAGTAGCCAGACCTGAAAATAATTTTACGTTTTGTCGATTACATCAATTTTACAAATTAAATTGTATTAAACAGTAAAACCTTTTTACTTGAACATGGTTCTGGAAGTAACTTGTAAATATATCAAAGTCAAACTTCTCTTCAGTGCAAAGCATTCACCTCTTGTTGGTTCTAATGTTAACCGACTAGCTTAGCTGAGGAAGCGTCACACTGTGTCAGGATAACTGGCATGTATTTGTATATTTAGCGTCGTTTTCTCCACTGTGGCTGCAGGTTCTGCGCGGAGAGGCTGCAGTCGTTGCTGCGAACTCTGGAGATCGCAGACATCGCAGACTTTTCGGCCGTTACGCTCATCTCCAACTTTGCGACTCTTGTCAGCACCTACAGCCAAGGTCCCAAAAGGCTCCTGACCAAACCTCTTATTCCTTCAGTAAACTTGTTTTAGTAAGGCGTGCTGCACAGATCTTCAGTTTTAAGAGATTTCTCCTTGTAAAGGTTTTACCATCATCATCGAACCTTTTGAGGACAGAACTCCAACCATCGCCAACCCTGTGCTGCACTTCAGGTGGGAAAGAATTAACAGGAAACATTAAGGGTTTATTAAACTAAATTTAATAAACCATTGATTGATTATTGTAAGTTAATTGTTAGTATCCCTGCTTTTTGGTCCGGTTCTCTCCCTGTTTTCCAGCTGCATGGACCCGTCTATCGCCATCAAACCTGTTTTTCAGAGGTTCCAGTCGGTCGTCATCACCTCAGGGGTGCGTCTCTCTTTTTCCTCCCCAAACTTGTTTATTCCATTCCGGGTTCCTACGGGTGTTTGAATTTTTAGGTTTTGAAAGTGCTTCATTTCTGTATAAATCAGTCAAACTGGTTGATATTCAAACTGCAAAGTTTTGTAATAAAGTTCAATCTAATTCTTGATCAAAAGCCTAAATTTGGAAAATGTTGTTTACAGCAGGAACCGGATATTTTCATACACCTAATAAAAAGTCAGACACATTTAGTTAAATCAGACTAAAGTTTTCATGTTTTTGGTCAAATAGTTACCAAAGCTGCCGAGGGTTGCTAGGTAACGTGGTTAGCGTTGCTTGGTAACAGTCCTGGTCTTAGCTGGGGTTGCTAGGTAACGGGGTTAGCGTTGCTTGGTAACAGTGCTGGTCTTAGCTGGGGTTGCTAGGTAACGGGGTTAGCGTTGCTTGGTAACAGTGCTGGGCTCATTCCCCACATTCTATGGGGACTGAGCTGGGTAACAGCTCAGTTGTTTTTTGATGTTTTCCAGACATCAAAAATCAAAATGTATTCATTAACTTACTGGCAAAAAACGGCTGGGTGTTTTTAGTTTTTTAGCTTCTGTTTTTCAAAGCAGTAGAGAAACAAATAGAAATACAAAAATGTGAAAGAAATGAGTTTTGCATAACAAATCAGACTAAACTTTCCCTGTTTTTGGTTGGTTGTTTTTTTTACACTTTTTGTAAGTTTCTTTGTATTTTATATTTAAGCATTTAATTTGAGCAGGAAGCTCATTTACTTGAACGTGAATTATTTGGATTGTTTCAATGTAATGAATATTTATTACTTCTAATGACTCAGTGACTTACTGATCATCTTATGTTTTATATGTCAAACAATTGAAATTGGGGGATTTTTTGTTAAATTAATGCTTTGTTCTTGGAAGGTGTGACATTTCAAAACATAAAAGTTTGTTATATTTTAGTTGTCATAGAACACTGTCACAGGACATCATTATTAATATCTGCATTAAATGATATCACATATTAGTGAATTGAAAATGTCCTTTTTTAGTTCATTTGTATTGTTTTTATCTCAAAGTTTATCTTGAAAATATTTAAAGAGTGAATGTTACTGTGTGAATCCTTTTCAACTTAACAATTTAAAATATAAACATGCAGAATTGTTTTTTTTAAAAGCTGTATTCTGAGTAATTAAACTGTTTTCTCCCTCCGTTCTCCCGTCAGACTCTCTCTCCGTTGGACATCTACCCCCGCATCCTCGACTTTCGACCCGTTACCATGGCGTCCTTCACCATGACGCTTGCACGAACCTGCCTCTGTCCTCTGGTCTGCAACACTTCATTCACACTCGGTGGCCATTTTGTCTTCCATCTCCTGATGATGTTTTGTTTTTGCACAGATTGTCGGCCGAGGAAACGACCAAGTAGCTCTGAGCTCAAAGTTCGAGACGAGAGAGGATTTCGGTGAGCTTCTATATGTTCCGTTTTATTTTATTTTTAACATGTAGCTGTCCAAAGTTTTGGAACTGGTGCCAAAACTGTGAAGTGACTCAGTGTGAAGTAGAAGAAATCATGGGCAACAAAAATAACTTCTTTTGCTTTGAGAAATGCAAAAACAACAGTACTATAAAAACAAACTACATAGACGATATCTTAATGAAACGTATTTACCTGATCGAAAGTTCCTCTAAATCATTTTAAATGTATTCTAGACTTCGAGGTCATGATGTGTTCCTTTTTTCTGGTTGTATTTTTTAAAAAACATTCTTATTTAGCCTAATTTAATAAATGGGTGATATCAAATTAATATGAAAGAAAAAAATTGTTCATTGAAAGATGGACAGTTTGCATGTTGCTTGAGTTTATTCTAGATTGTCTGCATATATGGAGCTATGTTGGCTTCATAAAGTTTACTGAAAAGAAAAACGATTTGAAACTGAAAAAAATTCTTTAAAACTGAAATTAAAGGTTTGAAACTCAAGAAAGATTTAAAACTGAAAACAAAACTAGACTAAAAAATGATTTGAAATTGGGGTAAAAATGTGAAAAAAAAGGTTTGAAATAGAAAGAAATATTTTTAAGCTGAATTACGGGAAATGAAATGTTAAACAAAATATTTGAAACTGAAAAAAAATTCAAAAGAAGATCAGGGTCAAGATTTGTTTTATGAGTTTCAGATTTTTCTTTCTGCTTCAGTTCAGGGACCAAGGAAACTGGAAATATTCTGTGTGTGTGATTTGTTTTGAAAATTATCTGCTTCACTTTTATAACCTGAAAAACCTTTTTTTCAGTTTCAAATTGTTTTTGTTTTGAACAAACTTTTTGTTCCCAGTTTAGCATCATTTTCTTTTTCTTTTTTCTTTGATCAGTAAAAATTTCACTCCAACTCATTTTAATTGTTTCACCATCAACAGTCTGGAGAAATAAATCTGTGCTATTCTTGAATTGTGAACAAAGTCCACACAGAACCATTTCGAGGGCCACAAACGGCCCCCGCGCCGCACTTTGAACACCCCTGAACTCGCTGATCTGATCCGCGGTCATTTTGCAGCTGTGATCCGTAACTATGGCAACCTCCTCCTGGAGATGTCGGCGGTCGTTCCCGACGGGATCGTTGCGTTTTTCACCAGCTACGTCTACATGGAGAACATCGTGGCGTCTTGGTACGAACAGGTCGGTGTCGGCAACGCGTTGCTGCTTTCAGGCGGCCAGACGGGTCCGCTAAAGGAAACGGCTCCGGGTTTCTGTTTGCAGGGGATCCTGGAGAACATCCAGAAAAACAAGCTGATCTTCATCGAAACGCAGGACGCAGCGGAAACCAGCATGGCTCTGGAAAAGTACCAGGAGGTCAGAGGAACTCTGGGAGTTTATTTAATCATTTTTAGTGCTTAAAGCAGCTAAGATGAGATTTATTTTTCTTATTTTGTTTCTCGTTAGGCGTGTGAGAACGGCCGAGGGGCCATCCTGCTCTCTGTGGCCCGAGGGAAGGTTTCTGAAGGAATAGACTTCGGTAAATAATTCAGATCCGTCCGATGAAAGGGATTCAACGGACAAATAATTGTGCTTTTATTTTTGTTGTTTATTCAGTTCACCATTTTGGCCGAGCGGTTATCATGTTTGGAGTCCCGTATGTTTACACTCAGAGCCGCATCCTGAAGGTGAGAATCGTTCAATCTTAACTATTGAAACTAAACTTCAAATAAACTAAATTTTATTTTTGACACATAAACTGAATAGATTCAGAATATAATATTAACATAATTTATTGTCTCACAGAATAACACAAACAAACCACATTCAGAATAACATACTCCACATTAAGGTCAAGAATATAACCAGGAAAACGCAGCTGAATAGTTTAGCACGATGTTAAGTTTTTCTCTCATATTTGTTTAGGACTCAAACATCAAGTACAAAACTAACAATCTTGTTTCATGCAGTATTTTTCGAAAATGATTTATTTCATCATGTCTTTATTAGTATAAAAGGAAATCTTCCTTCCCAGACTGACGGGCAGTGACAGCTTCCTCCTGCTGACCCTGTTGGCTGTTTTTGTCCGTCAGGCTCGGCTGGAGTATCTGCGGGATCAGTTTCAGATCAGAGAGAACGACTTCCTGACGTTCGACGCCATGCGTCACGCCGCTCAGTGCGTCGGCAGAGCCATCAGAGGCAAGACGGACTACGGCCTCATGATCTTTGCTGACAAGGTGAGCGGCGAAACTGTAAACACACAAAGAAAAGATTTATGGTATGAATGCAAAGAATTAATCAACTTACGATTAATGGTTTATTAGATTAAAATTAGTTCCGATAGATGAACTTATAGAGTTTGTTAAATCTTTTAGTGTCGTAGTTTTATCATTGTCCAGCAGAGGGCGCCACTGCTCACAATTGAACCGTTGATAAAAGAATTAAAAAAAGCTCTTTATGTGGTTCTGTTTAGAAATATAAACACTTGACAACCTTATTAAAGTTATCATAATTAATGCCGTTATTTCAGCCGAGCTGCATGATGGATCAGCACCAATTTCTGATTTAATGATTATTGATCTGGTTCAAAGGGAGGACAGAGACGCAGAGGAGATGACTCCAACAAACAGCTGATTTTGAGATTTTTTATTTTTTTATAGCACATTTCAGCAGTAAGGCATTTCAAAGTGCTTTACAGAATTAAAGAAAACAGCATGTGACATTGAATAAACAGTGAGAAAGAGAAAGATTTTGAAAGAAGAAAAAGATTAAAAAAGATAAAAACATTAAAACCCGCACCCCTTTTCAACTGGGGGGGATGACACCCTCACCCCTGTCCTTATCTGGGACTCTAACCCTCTGAGACTTTAGTCAAAACGCCGTTTGACAAGGACTCCAACCTCTAGGTTTTTAGTTGAAACGGGATCAACTGGGACTTTAAACCCTATAGGACTTTAGTTAAACGTTGTTTAACTGGGACTCTAACCCACGTTTTTCTCAAGGGACTCTAACCCTAATTTAGCCATAAGCAACTCTAAACAGGTGGGTTTTAAGTTGAGACTTAAAGGCACCCAGTGTTTGCATAGAAACTGAATGCTGCTTCTCCTCGTTTGGGTTTTTGTGCGTTAATAACATTTAAATTTTTACATGAACAGCAAAAACGGAAAGTACCTTGGAATAAAGTATTTCACATATTTTATGTTTTTCATCTTTAATTTTTCTATTCAGCAGCTTAATAGGTTCCCCTTTTGTTATGTTTTATAAATGTCTAAGTTTAGTCATTTCTGTTTATTCAGTCAGTATTTAATACATCAGACACAAAATAATGTTAAAATTTTGTGTCAGCACATTATGAAATAGTGAGCCCCACATATTATAGAACGATGGTCGGCCATCTTGATTCAAGAGAAAATGGCCGCTTTAGATAAACTCATTAATAATAACTTGGTTCAGTAGATTTTGGGAGTAATTTGAGCTGTTTGTTCGCAGAGATACGCTCGATCAGACAAACGTGGGAAACTTCCTCGTTGGATTCAGGAACACATCAACGACGGCAGCCTGAACCTCACCGTGGACGAAGCCGTCCAGCTGTCCAAGCACTTCCTGCGTCAGATGGCTCAGCCGTTCAGACAGGTAACCACCAGCCACAGGCACATTTCATAAAATTACAATATTGTGAAAAAGTTTTTACAAAATCATGGTGTCACACCTTAACATTGATTGTATTGTTTGTTGTTTATCATTTATTGTGATCAGAAATGTTATTTTTTACTAATTTCTCCACTTTTTGTTCCACAAAAATATAAATAAATATCAGTAAATTTGAAAATATAAATAAATGCAGTTAAGAAGCTGATTAAGAGTGCTGCATCCAAATATGTTATCAGAAAGTTAAATGGAAGGAAAAAGTGTGGAAGGAAAAGGGATAAATGTGGCCTTAAGAGGATTGTCAAGCTTCATGAGTGGAAATGAAACACATTTATCAGAAATGACATTTCTCTTTGAAAATTTGACTCAGGAAATTTGTAGAAAAATAATAAAAACATTTTTGAGTTTGTGAAGTTGGAAATTTGCTAGAAAATATTTGGAAATTCTGAGATTAATCTGAGAACTTAAAAAAATATATATTTTAGAGAAAAAAGCAAGAAACTTTCAGTTTGAAAAGTTGAAAATTTGCTGGAAAACAGAAAATTCCTTTTTTTTTTAAGAAAATTTCTCAGATTAATCTCAAAATTTATGAGTTAGAAAAGTTGAATGTGAAATTTTTAGATTAACCTCAAAAATATTCTAAAAAGAATTAAGGACATAATGAGTTTGAGAAGTCAATTTTTTTACTTTTAAAATATATTTATATATATTTATCGGTGTTATTTAATAATTAAAATTCCCCAATGCTCTGAATTTTGGGTTTTTATTTTCTGTGAGCCAAAAATCATCAAAATTACAACAAATAAATGCTTTAAATGTTTAACTTTCTGAAATAAATGAGAAAAATAATTTTTTTCACCATGTTCTGATTATTTGAGATGTAGCAGCAGCACAGTAACTTACCCACTTACTGTTGGTGTTTCATCCTTTAAACTCAGTCGTTGACTACAACAGTGATTTCTTTCTTTTTGACACTGGAGTGGATAATAAGCAAATATAAAAAAAAACAAAGTTTCAAATGCATTAAAGTATATTTTAAATCATTTGGTTAGTTTTAAGTAAGCTTTATAAATCTCTGACCAAATGAAACGTCTTTGCAGGAGGACCAGCTGGGTCTGTCTCTGCTGACTCTGGAGCAGCTGCAGTCGGAGGAAATGCTGCAGAAAATCTCTCAGATGGCTCATCAGACATAAAACCCAGAATCCAGCGGATCATGTCATCACCATGGCAACGCCAGATTTCAAACCAAAGGAGGAAACCTTATTCCTGCACCAGCCTTCCCACAAACACCTAAAAACACTTTATCAACATGTGGATCATGTAAATTGATTCATTTTTTCAACATGGATTTTTTTATGAATCTGTTACAAAGAAAAATGTTAAAAACTTGAAGTTACGTAAAAAAAAAAAGAGATTCTGATGAAAAGTGAGTTTGTGTATAAAGTGTCTGTCATACAGACTCAAACTACTGCAGATTTAATGTTCTGACTGTACACTTTCTAATATCTATAAAAATGTTTGTACCCAGCTGTTTCTGTTTTTATCTTCACTTTACTATTCAAGTAACTAAGTAAAACTCAACAAAAACTTAACATTTTTGAAGTGAATCTGGACCCAGTTGGTCAGAATAGACTTGGTCATTTTAATTTTAGCCAATATTATGAACATAAAGCAAATTATCCCAGGGCAATAAAAGCAAAAAATAAGACATTTAAAACACAGCAAATAAAGACAGGCATGTTTAAAATAAAAAAAAAAATCACACATTGAATATAAAGGAACTTGATTTGAATGAAATATTTTCCACATAAACATGTTTAAATCATACAATCTCAATGTTTATTGTTAATGTCTCGTTTGTGGGATATCTGAAGCTTTATATCCTTTTCTCTAGGATACAAATGCACCACAAACCTATGTGCAAAATGTAGAAGCAAAACAATCCAAACATGGGCTTTCCATCTCTCTTTATCCCTTCTAAAATATAAACAGAAACTTTACGTAAGAAGGTAAGAAAGAAAAAATACATTAAAACAATTTGGACTATTTGAGTTATTTTCACAAGGTAAAGTTTTTACTGTATCTTTTTTATGTTGGTGTGAATAAAAAGCCGTTTTGTGTCTTATTTAAGTCTTTTTAAAATGTTTGCATTTTTTCAGACTTTATAGTTGGTGTTCAGGTGTTAGGATATTAACACACAATTATCAAGTGATATTTTCAAATTTACTGTCAACTTTAAATATTTTTAACTCAAAAACCCAGCAGGTCGCGGGATGAAGGATTGCCCTGCCACCCAACCACCGGGCTTAGCAAGTTTTCTGGGGGAAACCTTGACTGATGCAAATTTCCTCTATTTGATACTAGAAAATTTTAACCGAAAATAATAAAAAATAAGAACAGGAAAATGGTGTAAAGATGCACAATGATACACCAAATAAATGGAAAATAAGATTATATTTGAATACAAATAAAGGGAAATCATGAAATGTCAAACAATTTAATGTGATGAGACTTAAAACAATATTCAGATGTAGTTACCACACAAAAGTTAATGGCAGCCGATATAATTCATCAGTAAAAACGCTCCTTACGGTTCAAGTTATCGCATCATTTCAGAGGACTTACCCATAGAAACAAACTTCATGAGAAAATCATCAGTTTCATGAGGTGGGTTGAATGGAGAAACCAGCAGGTTTATCATAGTCACTGAAATGATTAACCATCGAGACAAAACAGGAAAAAACATCACAACCAAAACCATCCCCAATTCCCAGCCCAGGGTCTTTCTTCTTTCTGCATGCAGTTTGCATGTTCTCCCTGTGCATGGTGGGTTCTCTCCAGCTTCCTCACACAGTCCAAAAACATGACTGTCAGGTTAATTGGCCTCCTCAAATTCTCCTACATTTCTTCATGTGGGAGGCCACGCCAAGTAGGTATTCCTGCTCTTTTCACATTACGCAAGTCATCCCTGCATTTTTGTACAGAGTTACTGTTAATGAACAGGATAAGGAACAGTCTCCTGACCAGTTCGTAGAGAGATACAAATAAATCCTTATTCATTTGTATCTCCATCGCCCAATGGAACGCCATATTTTTTCAGTGAGACGTCTCTCCAGCAGCTTTCTTTCCTTAGAGGTACAGAAGCACTAAAACCACCCACTAGTTACCTTTTAGCCAGCTGGATTATATTTTAACGTTTAACATTACTCCCCTACTACAGTTTTTACATTAATCCTGGTTCAACCATAGCCTGAGCATGTCCTTGTAAAAAAATAAAATTTAGCTCATCCCAGTAAATGTTTGAAACAATTTTCACCCAATGATGCAACTTATTGAGGTTCTTAAGGATCTGGTCGGTCGGCAGTCCTGGGAACGAGACCTCAGACTCCCCTCATCCAACCAGGAGGTGGGCTGAAGTTTAACTCCTTCATCTGGTCGATGCATCCGATCTCCTGTCGCCCTCGAC
>NW_015114232.1:137348-151893 GCF_001443285.1 Poecilia latipinna | reverse complement strand
TCCTATCAGAAGAAAATAACCTGAATAAATAGAAAAAGTCATTTTCAAATTATTTTTAATCTATTAAGGGACATTAACTGAATCAATTTAGTCCTGTATATATTGTAAAAAACCTTAACATTGTTTATATCCTTATTTTCAGCCATTCAAACATGTTTCACTCTAAAACAATGCATTAATAATAAAGAGCATCGTACAAAGAGCAGCAGCCACATTCAGCCCCGGTGGGATCAGAGTTCATCAATGTCTGCTTTATATAATCAGTTAATTACAGTTAATTTATTATTAATTAAATTAGTAATAAAGTTCAAGTTTTTTTAATTGAATTGAATCACTAATTCCAGAATCTCTGGCATCATAAGCCAATCTTAGTCTCTCATTAAGGAATGAATTCAGACCAGCAGCAGGAGGAGGAATGATCACCGATCACTTACTTCTAATCAACTCCCAGAATTTATTAACAAAATAGCCCAACTTTACAGATGGATTATTACACAAACAGTCTCTGTTAAAACTACTGGCAGTCACTCTGTGAAGACAAAATGTCCACACGTCCAAAAACAGGATGAAAAAGGGACAGAAAATAAAAACTCGTTCTTGTCCAGAAGACGAGGGCGGCTGGCTGCTGAGGTTTTCAGCAGAACCGGCGGCACCGTTGGTTCAGAAAGAACATAAACTTTAAGACACTGTTAGTTTAGAAATCATTCTCAGGTCTTCTGGTTCAGGATGCAGAGCAGAACCAGAACCAGAACCAGAACCAGAGGTTGAGAAGCAGCATTCAGCTTCTATGCATCACAAATCTGGAACAAACTTCCAGAAAACTGCTGAAACACTGAGTTCCTTTAAATCTGACTAAAAGCCCAGCTGCTTTAAATGGAACATTGCCCAACATATTTGATGCGTAATGATGATTTTAATGACGACGCCTGACAAAATGTAATGTCTGTTGTTAGTTTCCACAACTAAATGATGTGTTTATGATGTTTTCTTATGTTTTCGTGATGTAAAGCACTTTGAACTGCCGTGTTGCTGAAATTTGCTATACAAATAAATTTGATTGATTAAAAAAATCCCATCCTAACCCTATTGAAAGAAGTTGAACATGCAGAAAGCAAACTGCTGAAACAAACAGGAACTAAAATAGCTTTTTAATGCAAAGATGTTATCAGAGGCAGTGATGAGAACGTCGTGTCACACCTTCTTAAAATGTGTTTCAGGAAAATATGATGCATTTCCACTGAATGTAGCTAAAATAAAGTGCATGAGAATCACAAAATGTGTTTGTTCACACAACTCTTCAAAAATATCTATAGCATTAAATATGTGCAAAACATGATTTATGCTTCAGACTAAAAAACAGAAAAATCAATATGTTTCACAGCAATAGGCTGTGGAAAAATGGAAGATAAACTAAGATTAGAGAGACAGAGTTCCCAAACGTTGTAATCAAGTAAGAGTAGCAATATTTAAAGATATTTTTACTTAAGTAAAAGTTAAAAGTAGCCATCCCAGAAATTACTTAAGAATAAAAAAGTAAAAAGTTTACTCAAGTACTAAGTAATCAAATCATTTCATATTTAAGCTACATCATCATCAGGCGGTCAAAGTATAAAGTTAAGTGGAAGTTTTGGTATTTTAAGGATGAAGATGACAATAATTCATATAAGTAACAAAAAGAAATCTGGCAACAAAACATTTATCCAAATCAGTTTGTTTTAATAAAACTGCAGTGCTGAATTTTAAAACATGTTTATTTTTGAGACTTAATTTTATTCAAGCAAAAGTAGTGATACTTCATAATAAAGTTACTCAAGTAAAAGTAAAAAGTGCAGTGTAGTAAAAATACTAATAAAAGTAAATTTTTCGAAAACGTGACTCATAATAAAGTAAATGTAACTAGTTAAAGATAAAATAACTCCTGGTTTCTGTAAACTAAGTTTGATCATTTCTGGTTCACACTGACGTTAAATGATTAGTGTTAAAAACCTTCTGTTAGAATATTTCTTTTTGTTTTGAGAAATGGTAAAAGTTCATGCTTTATTTTTCCCTGCAGTTATAAAGTTTGTTGACTCGGTTGATGTCAGTGTTGCTCATCCCGTATGAGTTTCCAAAGCTGTGGACTCGACGAGACCTGGCAGCGATGGTTGGCCGCCCGTTTTTGGAAAAGGCATACCTGCAAAACATTCATGGAAAATATAAGTGTCAGCATTTTTTCTTTTTAAATAAAAAACCCTCACATGATGGGAAAGACTTACTTCTTGTAATGCATGACAGAGTTGTAGTCGTAAGGAGATCCCATGTTGTTGGTCTCTACCTTCCAAAAGTTAAACTTTTGCTCTTTGTGAAAGAGCAAACAGGAAAAGTTCATGTTGTTGTTACAGTGTGAACAGAAACAGGAGACACCAACTAAACTGAAACCAACTTATTCAAATGGACCATCTGTTTATATCGAAACAGATGTTACCAACCTGGCTTGATGTTCTGGAATAAAACGCGGATGTATTGGTCTCTGTCGATGCGGACCTGCTCATGGTTGAAGCCCAGAGCGTGAAGGACCTCGTGGCTCACCGTAGAGGTTCGCAGACATTTATTTTTCTCCAGAGAGATGAACTGGCCTCCTCCCTGACGGCCAATGTAGGACCAACACCTGGAATACAAACACAGGCACACACAGAGCTAACCGCTAACCGCTAACGGCTAGCTGTTTCTGCCGTCGTTTGATCATTATAAGTCAGAAATCTAAAAGGCTTATTCTAGAACAGGGTGTCCAAACTGTGGCCCGGGGGCCGTTCGCCGTCCTTGTATTAATTTTGTTTGGCCCCGACTCCAATTTGTAATTTTTTTAGGATGATGTTTTCAATGCTAAGTTTATATCTTCTTAAACAGAAAATGTTAATAATGGCACAAATATTTTGTTTTTAGTTATTATTATTTTTTCCACAACTAAACTTTTATAATAAGTAGAACCGCGTCTGTCTGGAGACTTTTACTGACAATCCAGCGGTAGCCAGATCAGCTGTTATTGAATCTATTAAACTCAGCTAAATATGGCAAGAGTCTTGAAAGAAAGTGTCCCAAATCCCGTTTTTATGACTGAGAATAAATTTAAAAGAAACTGAAAACTGGATGTCTTTACTTTAACACAGCAAACTTGCAAAATTTGAAGTTTGTCATCGACAATAAATAACATCTATTTCCTACAAAAAATTCCACAAAAATTAACAACTTTATTTGCTTCATTTTATTTATTTTTCTTCATCTGTGAGGGCTTTTGACTTGATGATTTTGGTCCTTTTGATAATTATTAGTCATAATCTTGTCTTTTGAAGAATTTGGTTCACTGAACCGAATTATGACTTGAAACTCGTATCCTATCACCTCCTCTCCTGATACAAATAAAACAGGACTGTGAAACAAGAATGAAGCAAAAACAGGAGCAGGAAGTGAAGCAGTAGGACAAAAGGGAAACATCGTCTCGTGTTTCTCATCTGGCCTCAGAAACATCGATAAGCAGAATCTGATGGAGATAATAAAAATGCCAGCGATCACAGCAGGTTGGTTTGTAACTGGAGGATTTTGGGCATGAAGATTGTGACAAAATCTAAATGAAGTAACCAAATCATAACCCAAAATCTAAGTGAACACCCAAAGAGATAAAATAATAAACTCAGAACTGAATTTAAACAATAAAATAAACAATAAAGAAACAAACAACACTGGAAACAAGAATGCTCAAAAGAATGGAAGTAAAAGTCCCAGCAAAGAAAATAGAGATACGAAGGTGCGTGTGTGCATGTGTGTGTGTGCGCGCGTGTGTGTGTGTTCATGTTCCTACCCGTCGTTAGGTCGAGTATAGAAATAAAGGTAATCAGAATTCTTCGTTTTAAACGGTACAAAGCGGATGCAGGTGGATCTGTTGAATCTTTCCAGAACTCCAAGGATTCTGTTTCGTTCTGCCGGAGCTGCAAAAAAAAAAAAAAAACTTAGTACCTATATTACTAAAAATACAGATAAGGTCAAAATTATTAGGCACCCTATAAAATTCTAAGTTTTTTTCAAAGATTCAAAAATGTGTTTTTAAATTCAGCTTTTCTGTTTATTTTGGATGCTTACATTTATTTAGTTTTTGCTCACAGAAACCAAATTCTTTCCTGAAAATCAAAACCTTCCACAGACAAAATGAGTCATTGCTCTATTCAGTCACGTTTTGTAGTCTGTAGCAAGTCTTTACATTTTCTTCTCCTGCTTTGTGAGCATCACCTATTTCTTTTTGTCAAGTCTAAACTGAATTATTTTGTTTTTGGCGCGATGTTTCCTCAAGTGACGGCTCAAAGCCTTAATGAGAATTTTATTGGTCATTGATTGAATACAAGTGAAAGCACCTGATTTCACAGCAGTGGTCTGCGCTTTGGCTAAATAAAAAGGCCAGTTCTTATGGGGGGTAATAATTGGGTTTTTGTGAAAAAAAAATTGTAAGAATCCAAAATAAAAAGAAGGATGTTTGGAAAAGTCACACTGAAAAATCATTGATCTGTTTAACAGCACTTGGGAAATGTTTGAAAAAGCGTAAAGTTTCAGCAGTGGGTGTGGTCAACTTGACCTCAGCTGTAAGTCTTTTTGTCTTGTTCACATGACGCTTACAGTAATTAGTGTCGATGTAGAACGGTATGTAGACGAACTCTCCAGATTTGAACCACTTGCAGCCTGTGATGGTGCACGGGTCAGCATTCCTCTTTAAGATTTTTGGCATAGCAATGTCGTCATATCGCTTTGGCTCTGCAACACAGCAAATGACACGCAGACACAGACAGGACTGCAAAAACAAGACTGCAATTTCAAATTAATCTGACATCAAAAACATGCGTATTTGTTGTTATTTTAAGGATTACTGTTAAAATAATCATTTTTTCTTATTATTATCTGCTAGTTTTTTTTGTTTTGTGAGCTTGTGTCTCACCTTTGTCAGCTTGTAGTTGTGGGACGCTTTTAAAGACATCCATAAACTCTTCTGAGAAAGAAATGTTGCCAGAACCTTTGGTTAAATTTATGCATTTGATGTGTCAGATAAAAAGGATCTTTGTTTCAAACTCACTGGGAAACTGAGCCGGTTCTACTACCGGACTCTGGAACACAGACGTAAGAAAAATGCATCATTTTGGTGACGCTTTGCTGCATGTTTGTTGGCAAACGAATCAAAAATCATTTTGTTCTAAATCTTTTAAATGTTGAAACTTATTGTTGAAACCAAGCTCAGCCTTTCTTAAATCTTCAATTTTATCTAAGCTGTGAGGTGAATCAGTAAAACGTCATGAACTTACCATTTTAACCACTGAGATGAAGAGGAGGGACAGAAAAACCGGGATCATGATGAAGGTCCTGAAGTTTCAATGTAATGAAAATATGTTTTCTTTTTGTTTCAGGTTAAAAGCCGACACATGTAAACATGATGAAGAAAAGAAATGAGAGTTAAAGAAGAGTCAGAGAGCCGTTTACCTGAAGGAGCAGCTGAGGCTCAGATCCAGTCTGACACAAGAAAACGCTGACCAAGCTTTTTATATCCGTCATTAATCCAGATGAGATCAATCCAGAACTAGACAATCTGTTCCTAAAATAAACCAATGATGTTACAAGTTGCTGCTGAAATATGTTACTGTTTGTTTGGTCCTGTCTTTGCACAATGTAGCAGTTTTTAACGACATGCAGCTCATGTGAATGTCCAGCTGCTGTTTATAAAGAAGCAGATCTTTGTCTACAAAGTCACTAAATAAAATATAAAATGGAAAAGAAACAGAATCCCATCTGAAAACAAAATGCTTTTAGCTCTCCCAAATGTTTGGCTGTTTTCTCCCAGAAATGTGGGTGATTTTAAATCTCTTCTGAAAACTCATTTGTTTTCCTGTTTTTAAGTCTTGGAGCTGGAGGATTAGGACGGCTATGTTACTATTGTTCTGCTTTTATTGCTTATTTTATCTTTGTTACTTTGCCTGTTTTTTTATTGTACGTAGTTGTGCTATTATTATTAATTCTACCCCCATTTGTGCAGGGAGGGCATGATATTAACCATATGCAGAACAGAAATATGTTAATATTATGAGGCACAGTGGCATTTTGTGAGTCAGCTTTTCTGTATCTCAACTAGCAAATTAAAAGCTACATCCTTTCTAACATGAGTATTCATGACGAAAGTTTCAGTAACTCATCACTTACGGCTCCAGAATGTAACTTTTATATAAAAAATATTTTTACATATTTGTTAATATTATCATTATGTTCTGACAGTATCATATCAGACAGATAATCTGTGCAAAAATCGAGATCCTGTGCAGAAACAAACCACTCAGTCAGAAACAACCAATCAGAGCCAGGAGGAGGGTCTTAGTGCTGTCAATCACTTTCATCCACTTGCTTTTTGCTAAGCTACAGTTGGTTCACCACAACATAGCCTGCTAGTTAGCATAGCCACAGATGACGACGGATAAACAGTTTTCCTGTAACTTTAAGTTGTTTTTCCACCATTAGCAGATTGAGCAGCGTACAGGAGGGTGATTAGCAGAGCTAAGCCCCTCCTCCTGGCTCTGATTGGTTGTTTTTGACCAGAAGCAGGACATTTCTTCAGATGGCAATAGCAGCTCTGGAAGGAGGTAGATGGACTTATTTCTTTTTTCATTGCTCATCTGTCTCACACGTCACAAACATGTTAACTCTTACTTCAAAATAAAGTAAGAATTAACATTTCATTGTATTTAAACTCATTTAAAACTCTGATTATGGTTAGTATAAGTGCATAAATATAGGCTATGCATATATATTTTTATTTATATCATATGCTTTACATTACATTTGTTTTTAAAACAACTTCATACTGAATGTGTGAAGGCTTTTATTTTGTGGTGGATTTGCAGCACAAAGGAAACCCTGATCTTCATCCCTAATGTTCGTCTGTTACAGAGAAAAAAGAAACATTGATGCTGGAATGATCACATTTTATTTTGTATTTGATTGAGTGGATTACAACATCATTAAATCTCAGAAAACAAACATGTTGGTCACAAGAACCAAACATGTGGGATGAGCTCTTGTAACATTATGCTGATAAAAACATTTATTTAGGTCAAATGTGATTGGGGAACTTTTACATTTTGCATTCCCATAGATTGTACATTCTTGAAAAATTGACTTTTATTGAGACATCTTAGGACCAGTCCAATCCATCTTCCACAGTTTGTATGCCACAACATAATTTACTTAATCAAAATTACCCTTAGATTTATTTTCAATTGGAACATTCCTTTCCATTTTTTATAGTAGATGCAAAAAAGAAGAAGAAAGCCAATCCAAACCCAAAAGAAAAACTTTTTTGTTAAGAAATCCTTCACCGATAAACACCAATATGTATTCTGAAGTTGGCAGATGGAGATGTAATACCACACTCGTCCAGCAGGAGAACCTGCAGCATATTTCTTTAAATTTGATCCAAAAATCTGCTTCTTTCTGTAAGAGACAACTGTCTTCAGCAGTTATGTAGTTATGTAGATATATAGTAAATGAGACAGCAGAAAAAGAGTTTCTGCTGCTTTGAGATGAGATTTTGTGAGGAGCAGGTCAGAGCCGGGTAACGCTGGCGAGCTGAAGTTTCTCCTTTAGTCTGTTGAAATTTAAGCTGAGAGAAAAAGTACTGTAAATGACACGAGCTCCTGGAAATGCTAGAGAAATTTTAAAAAAGCTTAATATTTTACTCACTGCATCCGTAGAGCTTGTTGATGCGGGCGATGTCGTTGGCGCTCATCGATGTGGCCCTTCCAAAGTCGAGGGAAGGATTAGCTTTGGAAAGGAGAGTCGGTTGGCCGTTTTTGGAGAAGGCATACCTGGAAGAAGGAGGAAGTGATGAACAGAATGCATCTGCACTCAGGCTGAAAACAACAAGCCTGGTGTAGCACAACAGAAGGTCATTTTGAAGAAAGACTCACTTGGTGTAATGCATAACGGAGTTGAAGTCGTAGGGAGTGCCCAGGTTGTTAGTCTGTATCTTCTCAAAGTTGTGTTCGTACCCTGGTTAAGAAAAAAATGTAACTTTGTAAATTGTCACTTTATTTAGGAAAATGTCCATTGCAATAGATAAAAGTAGAACATGAGGCAATGTGATCTCACAGTTTAAATGTCAGTTTCCAAACTCCCCACACAAAAACCACTGAGTTCTCTGTCTGATTTAGGTCATTTGAAAGTGTTAAGTCCCCTATGAATGGCTGAATGGACTCAAATACAAAGAGTTTCTGTCCAAATGTGGAAAATACAGAAATCTATGACTTGTTTAAAATACTTTTGTTTTCAGGTCTAACCATATGCTCTCCTCTTTGCTGAAGATGTTCTGCAGATAGAAGTATTAAGCCCCGCTTGTGTGAGTGAGCCGACCTGGGATGATGTTCTGGGGGAGGACCTGGACGTAGGAGTCTCTGTCAGAGCGGACCTGTTCGTGGTGGAAGCCCAGAGCGTGGCTGACCTCATGCTGCACCGTGGAGTGGTACAGGCAGCCATTGTTCCTCAGAGACACGGCCTGTAGTCCGCCCTGACGGCCCAGGTAGGACCAGCACCTGGCGGGGAGATCAGGAGGAGATCAGTGGAAACGTGTGGAAGTAAAAGTCTCAGCATGTGAGTGTGTGACTGCGTTCCTACCCGGTTCCAGAGTAGAAGTAAAGGTAGTCCACATGGCTCGTCCTCCAGACAAAGCGAATGCAGGTGGAGGAGTGGAAGCTCACCAGGCCTCGGATGATGATGTTACGCTCTGCTGAGGCTGCAGGGCAAAAACAAACACAAAAAACATTTTACACCAACGTCCTAACTACAAAACACAGACATCATCTACTGTTCCCTCTGTCTTCTGACAAAAACACAAAGAAGCATGTAAGAGTTTGTTTCTATTTTAAAGTTTTGAATTCAGGTGCTGGTTGTGCTCACTGTATGAGGAGGAGATGTAGACGGGAATGTAGACATAGTCTCCAGATTTGGGCCATTTGCAGCCGGTGGCTGTGCATGGGACTGCGTTCCTCGATTTGCTCGGAGCAATGTCACCGTAGATCAGTGGAGTCTCTGCAGAGCCACAAAAGAGTGATAAACACTTATTCTTATGAACCAAAGCATTTTCATAAACTCCTATTTCTTTGAGCTCTGCCTCTTAAACAAGACATACTGTGTTGAATTGGCCAATGTAAGCGCTCCAGTTGGCTGTATTCAGCTCTCAGGACTCTACAAAGTCTTTTACTGCTACTTATTCTTATTCTTATTAAACATGAGGAACCAATATGTAGTTTCATACTTTTACCTTTTTGTCTTTCTTTTAGTTTTGTTGTTTTGTTTCTAATTCATGTAAAGACCTTTGAACTGCCCTGTTAATGAAAATGTGCTGTATAAATAAAATTACTTTACCCTCCCCTTATTACAATGTTTTTAAAATGCTTTGCTATCCTGGTAATAAATTGTACAGATTGCAAATAAACAGATTGATCACTTTCTTAATATTTCAATAAAGTAACTAATGAAATGTAGGGAAAATATGCAAACTATTTTATTTTTAATCTGAAATACAGATGAAAAAATACCCAGTTTCTTATCATGCCTGAAGATTTGACAAAGGCAAACCATTAAGCTAATTTTTAAGAAATAAATCAGCCGATTTATTAAAAGATGATGATTTTCTTTTTTTTTTTTTTTGTCTTGACTTGTAAATATGAAATTACATTCGAAGTTGTTGGGTTGTGTGAAATTGCTGTCTTACTTATTCCAGCGTTTGCTTTGGAGATGACATCCGTGACGTCCGTGCTCTCTTCTGTGGGAGGAAGGAAGAAATCCCCACGTTAAGAGATTTCAGGTTCACTTCAGGTTTCTTTCATTTTTTCTACTCACCGATTTGGTTTTCACTGTCATCTGCTTTCTGCAACACAAACAGAGATTTTAGCATTTTATGACAAAACACATTTCTTCTGTTTCACAACAGTTTGGATATTTGCTGTTGATCCTGCTTTACAAACACAATTTTTCTAAACACATCAACCTTCCCTGTGTTGGATGAAACAAATTAGTTTTATTTTTCTCCCTTCAAATTTACCAGAGGAACAGCCGCCATCGAGATGGCAAGGAAGAAGAGGAAAACTGCAAACATCTTGCCTTTCCTCTGCGGGGAAGCTTCTGACCTGAAAAAATCCAAATCTAAACAGAGTTTTGTTGTTGAGTTAAAAGTTTAAGTCTTGGAACATAAATGCAATTTATTAAACCAATAAGAGAGGAGATGAATGTGAGTGGAGAGGAGGCTACCTGTGAGTCCAGGAGTCTGAGGCTGGATGCAGAAGTAGCTCAGCCTCCCGCCTTTTAAACGCTGCGAACGCTGGGTGTGCCTCAGGGCTCACTGTTTGTGCACCAATCACCTGTCACACATCTTATTGACCTTGAATCAAATGATAACACAGTGTGTTTTTCCATCACATTGAGGAAGTTGTAAAATTTTCAGTTTCATGCAAATGTTTACTTTGCTGTTTGAGTAGCAAAGTAAACATTGCTAGTTTGGAAACTAGCAATGTAAATGTGTAATAAAATTTAAATGCTTGGAAAAAGTCCAATCTGCAGTTCAGAAATAGAAGCATACTCACAAAAACAGAAAGAGCTAAAGAACAACCTCAAAGTTTGATCTCTAGTTATATGTTAAGTTAATTTCATTCAGCTTACATTGTTATTTTCGGTTTAAATAATCCAAGGTTGTGATTTAATTGACCTGAAAATAAACTTGAAGTGGATTTTAGGAGAAGCTTTGAGCTGAACACAGTTTGGACTTTAATGATCAGAAAATTCACAGAATGAATTCAGAGATATTAGAAATTATTTATTCGTAGTAAAGTTTTCCCAGTCGCTCAGCAACATTTTCCACATTCCCATTCCAGGATTGATGTTCTGGATCTGCTCCAGACTCTCAAACTGACTCGTTTAAAACAGCTGGAGCTGAAGCTTTACTCTGGATGGACAAAGTTTTTTGTAAACATGTGAAGTTTGTTCTTGTGATTGTTTTCATTTGTGTCAGAAACCACATTTCATGAGATGACAGCAGGCATGTGGATGGACCAGTTGATCCAGGACCGTAACTTTTAACTCACCTTCTTGTTCCTCCACTTAACAATAGCCACATTGTTGAAGAAATTTCAGCCTATCAATCAGTCAGCTGCTTCATTGTACCATAAGATTTTACTGTGGAAGATAATAATTCACTTGAATTTTTCTTGCTCAACACAAAGGCTTACGCCCAACCTGCAAAGAACATTATGATCTTAAAAACAATAATCTGTAAAGTCCCGGCAATAGATTTCCTTCTGCCGCAGGTGCAGGCTTGTAAACTCTAAGATGCCGACATCCTGCAGACTCCAAACTCCTGATCTTCAGTCCAGAGCGTCTGCTGCATCAACCGGTCAGCAGCCTCCAAGCAGCTGTGTAACCAGTGACGGTCTCCAAACCATCAAATCCGACCTTCTGGGTTTACTGGCCACCAGTCTCCAGAGCAGAGGTGTTCAAACTGTGGCCCGGGGGCCATTTGCAGCCCTCTGATGGATTTTGAGTGGCCCAGATGGAGCAAATCTGGCCTGGAAGCATAGACGGTCGATGCAGATGGAAGCTTCTTCAACATTTCAACATCTTCTTAGAACTGTAGTAAAAAATAGATTCTAATTTATTAATTTGATTTTTGCATTCATTTTAATTTTGGATTAACTAGAAACACAAGCATTGACCTACTTTTTCTCAAAAGCAAATCTTACTTCTCATTTAAGAAAACAATCAACCCAGGAAATTCAGAAACTTTGGGCCTTTTTATGTTTTGTATCTACAATGATTTACACATCCAGTTTCTTCAAAAATCTGACCATTTTGTTAATTTTAATAGTTTTATTATTGGGTAGCTCAAATTTTAAAAATGCGGCAAAAGTTTGCTTTAAAATTCTATTTAAAAAAAAACAATTTTTCTGACAATAAGTGCTTTCAGCTTAACGACTTCATGGCTTTGGGTTTCCTGCCTTTAAGGTCCTGCAGTTCAGTCTCTGTGTCGCCCTTCTTTTGAACTCTTGTTTTGTTTCTGCCTTGCTGTTCTTTCTAGGCCCTTTTCTAGTTTGTTTTTTGCTTTCTGGTTTTCTTGTCTAGCAATCAAGCTTCCAGGTTTCCACCACCACTCGCCCCCTGCTGGGTTCCTCTGGTTGCTTCATGTTTCCTGGTCTCCGTTTGCCACCTGCCTCTCTGTGCATTGTTCCCTGAACCATCTGAAACATCCAGTGCTCTGCCAGCATGCAACCATCACACTCCCAGGTTTTATCGGCACTTACATTTTCCAACTGGGATCCTGCAGTTTTGCTCAAAAACTGCCCTTCCAGTCTGATTTCTCTGTATTAAACTGCTGATAATGATGGCATTATATTTGTGCCAACAATCTGAGCATGCAGTGCGACTGGTGAGAGTGCATTTATCTATGTGAACAAACAATAATTTGTAGTGTGTGCACTTAAATCTCAAAACGTATTTTGTCACGCTCTCCTCCCAGATCCTTCTTCCTCATTCACAACTTAGCAAATGTATATAAATATGTCAATAAATAAATCAGCCAACCATTAAAATTAAAGTGCAAAAACTGTAAACGTTTAGTCAAGAGTCCAGAAGAAGGAAAAGGAGAGTAGAAAATAGAAGTCTGCTTCTGCACCTGCAGAACGAGAGAAAAATGAGAAACCACAGCAGCCAACAACACAAGTTAATACAAGACGTATTTAGTGGTGACAGCAGCCCAATATATTGTGTATCTGTAAACACCTGAATCCAAACCTTTGGGTGTGTGTTGGACAATGCTTGTGTATATAAAGTTCCTCCGCTGTTTATGCTGTTAATCATGTCACAATGAGCTGCGTTCAATAAAAAGCCTAATTGTTGGACAGCAGGACCGACAGTTTTCATCTCTACTAGGCCTGTGCTTCTGGTGAATTCCTGTTAGCTGAAATCGAGCGTGACGTCTTAGTGGGTTTTCAGTTTTGCTACACACTTTGTGTTTTAAAATGGAGGATTGAACAGAGGTCTGTGGGACGCTGAAAGCTTCAGATCTCGTTTTGTTTAAACCCTGACCTGCCTGTTGTGCTCCTTCGTCTTCATGATGCTGTTTGTTCTCTAACAAACCTTCATAAAAGAGCTGCGTTTACACTGAGGTCAGTTTTCACACAGATCAGCTTCTCACTGTGCAGGTGGCATTTGTCTGTAGCAGAATTTTATTTTGGAGAATTAGAGTAAAGAGGGATTGAAACCAAATGCATGTTACACTTAATGGGTTTTGAGTAATTGCATTTTTTTACTGTTTAACATTTTTATTCCACTTGATAAGAGTTTCACAACTTTTGTTGGTTCATCATCTGCAATTCCAACAATGTTTTTGATTGTAAGGTGACAAAACTATAAGATGATCTGTGGAGGAAGCAGCAGGAAGTCGGCAAAACTTTCTAGTGTTCAGAGTCATAAACCTTCACAAAATACAAATAGACTGGACAATGAAATGAAATGCTAAAAAAATCATTTGTAAAATCAAAAATATTTCCTAATTTTTTAAATTTTTTTCATGAAACATTTCTTTCATTTTTTTTTCTTTACAAGTTTCTTTTTAAGTTTGTCATAGTCATGACCTTATTGTTTAGTGTTAGTGTTTAATGTTCTCGCCTATAAAGCACACAAGCTGTTGAAAATGAAAGACTCTGTAAATCAATAAGTCATATGAAAATAAACATGCATGAGTGTCAGACGAGTGAGGGTGAACAGAAGACACATTAATCTGCCTGTATGAGAAAATGCTGGACGGGGAACCAGGAAATGATAAAAATATGAATAAACAATCATATTAATAGATTATATTTCAGTCAGGTAGACTCTGTTTGATGTATGTTTGATGGGTTGTGATGGATTTTCTAAGTACATTTCTGATAATCATCTGAATCTTGGCTTTATATGTTTTTTATTTTAACTTTTTGTTGGTATTTTGTGTTTTTAGGTTCGTAGTTTATGTCCATAAATAGTGTAGTTTTACTGGATTAAACATTAACACCTAATATGACTGAAATATCAGGAGTTATAATGTTTAATTTAGCTCTTAAGTTCACAAGAAACTAAATTTTATTTTAAGGAATCCCATAACTTCAACCACAAAAGGAAAACAAGCCTGTGAAGTGTCTGTCACGTTCAGAAAATGAAAGCCTCCTTTCATATGAACTATTTTAGAAACAATAAGTGGTGTCACCTGAAAACACATGTGCTTTGATTGAAGCTCACATAATGAGAAAGCTGGTTACGTTGGCATGAGGAAAAACTTTACACAGAACTTCCAGGAACAACTGAGGCGTATTTGTGGTTCGTAGATCACGCTCGTTCATTTCCACAGAAATACGATTGTTCGTTTTCTGTCAGTCAGAGACGACGACAGAAAATGAAGCCAGATGTGAGAAGTTTCATTTGGTTTAAGTTTTTGGACATGTGGCCACTGAAATTTACATTATTA
>NW_015114232.1:133407-134053 GCF_001443285.1 Poecilia latipinna | reverse complement strand
ATGTCAAAAAGCAACCAGGAATGTTATTTACTGCAACAACACCCACTGCTGATGGGAAATGGAAGAATTATTAAACATCTTCCTTCATGCCAGGATAATTACAGTCAAGTGTTGCATTGAAAAGGAAATTTATTATAGCAAAATTAATAAAGAAGGCAACTAAAAAAACTCTCTAAACTTTACAAAGTGTTGCTGAAAATGCAATAAAAATGTTAAAATGCTAATTAAATTTGAAATCTGTTGCTTCATTAACTCACCAGGATAAAGTTAATTAGAGACACTGTTTTCAAAAGCTGCTGAAAAATAATAATGTTTTTATTCCTCATTTAAAGGACCCAACAGTTTCTGGACAACTCGGGTTTCCAGTGAAACCAAAATAAAAAAAACTGAAGCAATTCTTTACGGCTGGGATGAAGGATCCATTTAAATAATGCTGGTTTGATGGTGGCAGCATCAGGCATCCCAACACAACAAAACTGCTAAGGGGATTTTTATCACTATTTCTACCAGGAAGATTGGGACTAATGAACAAACATGATGGAAGCTGCTGTAAAAAACAAGATATTCTGAAATATTGGTGCAGTTTTACAGCGATCCATCCAGATTTAACTCCAAAACTTTTCTGTTTGGTGTCTGCAGATTCTCC
>NW_015114232.1:111278-130345 GCF_001443285.1 Poecilia latipinna | reverse complement strand
CCTGGGTACTCCGGCTTCCTCCCACAGTAAGAAAACAAAATCAAAACATACATGTCAGATCAGGAGTGTGTTGGTGTGTGTTCACACTCCGTGACGGATCGGTTCGCCGTCAACCCGCTCACAACAACCTAGATGGATGAAATTTAAAAAAGTGAAAACTGATCATGATGAGTGTTTGTGTTTTCTGTTGTTTATTTTCATTACGGTCTTTGCTTATTAGTTCAGTCCTTGTTATGTTCTGTGTTTTCTGTGTAGTTATTTTTGAGGTTTTCTGTGTTTAGTCTTGTCCCTGTCCTGTCTTCCCCGTTGATTGCTTCCCAGGTGTGTCTCATTCCCTGATTACCCTCCCTGTGTATGTAAGTCCATCTGTTGTCTCTGTCTCTTGTTGGATCGTTGTTGCGTGCTGTGCATCAGTCTGTGTCTTAGCCTTTCCAGTAGAGCTGTTAAGTCCTGGTCGGGTTCACTCTCATTGTCCGTCTTTTAGTTTCAGTTGCTACCGGTTTTAGCTTATGCTTAAGTTCTATGCTACAGGTGTCAAACTCCAGTCCTCGAGGGCCGGTGTCCTGCAACTTTTAGATGTGCCTCTGCAGCACCACACCTGAATAGAATAATTAGGTCATTAGCAAGACTCTGGAGAACTGATCTACACAAGGAGGAGGTAATTAAGCCATTTCATTCCAGTGTTTTGTACCTGTGGCACATCTAAAAACTTCAGGACAGCGGCCCTTGAGGACTGGAGTTTGACACCCCTGTTCTATGCCGTGCCGCCTGTACTGGACTGTCTGAACTTCTCATTATTAAATCATCTTCATCTTAAATCTGGGTTTCTGCGTTCATTCTCACCACTTCATGACACTTGTATTGAGTTTCTTGGTTATTTCCTGGGTTTTGTGCATTTTGGTTTACTCTGTTATCAGCGTTATGTAACAGTTGTAGAATGAATCACGTCAAGGAACCAGGATTTGCATTGATTTATTCCTGTTTAAAACAAAAACATGTTCAGCAGCAGCTCCTGGCTCTGGCTTTCCCACACACACCTTTACTATCCAAAAGAACAAAAAAAAAAAAACATGTTGACACGGTAAACTGGATAAATGTCGCCAACGTGGGAATTAAATACCCAGAACAGTGTTGTGCTAAACATCTAAAAGTTAAACTATTTACAACTTATGAGTTGAGCAGCATACTTTTTTTTTTTTACATTTTGAATATTTAAATGTACAAGCAGAAGACAGCTCTGTGCGTTTACCTCTCCCCAGCCAATTTCAAGCCATGGACATGCAGCCTGCTGAAGACAATCTTGAGCCTCCTCAGAGCTTCTGCCTCATCAGGAGCAAATACAAGCAAATCGTCCAAATAACAAAGCAGCGTCAAAAAGTTCTGATCACCAAAGATGTTCATCATGAGGCGCATGAAGTTGGCAGGACTGTTACAGAGGCCCTGAGGTAGCCTGTTAAACTCATACAGCCCCATGGGTGTGGTGAAGGCTGTTAGTTTTTTATCATCCTCAGCCATGGCGATGTTATAAAAACCAGAGGTGAGGTCCATGGCACAGAATATGGCACTCCCACCCAGAGCTGTCAAGCAGTCCGACTGGTGCGGCAGCGGGTGAGCATCCTTAACTGTACGAGCGTTTAGCCAGCGATAGTCCACACACACCCTTAGATCTCCATTCTTCTTCCACACCAGCACTACAGGAGACGCTGATGGCTCAACTAGAATGGCACTGCCCTCGGAGAGAGGTGAGTTTTTGGGAAGTCTGCCCCAAATCAAATGTTCTTGCTTTGGGAGAAGAGTGACTGCCTGCACCAGTTCAGCTGTTCCAATAAAATCTGGGATTACATCACCTCTCCATCCCCCAATGCCAGATAGCATACTAACAAACTGTATTACTTCTGGTGTTTGGGCAGACTCGGGTTTACTCATAACTTGCCAAAAGTGAGGAGACTGTTTGAACTGGTTTAGAAGGTGTTTGATGACATTTGTGCCCAGAATTAGGTGATCTTTCTGCCCAGGGACCACTAGAGCTGGAACACTAAATACACAGTCATACACTTCCATTTTCAATTCATGGATGCATTTGGGTTTTACTTGAACTCCTCCACAACCTACAAGAACGATATCATTATTAATTCAGACTATTCGAAGTGCCCAAAGGAAACATTTTTTCTGTTACTAAAATGGTTAGAAGCATGAAAAATGGTTTTGATTAATCTGTTACATTGGAAAAGCAGGTTGGCAAAGATTTAACGGGAATTATAGGCAACACAATAGATCATTTTTCATTTTATTCTACTGACTTTATTCTGTTATACCTTTATTCTTGTTAACCACAAAGAGATTGATGATGATTATGTTTAAATTGTATTATTTCAATATGTGCATACACCATTACCTTAAGTTAAATCTTAAGTTCTTCTTTTAAAGTGGAAAAAATGTGATGAATAAAGAGATTCTTGTTTAAAATATAAATGTTTGAACAACGTTAAAATGTTTCTGTTGTAGTCTTTTAGAAAATTAAGCACTAAAAATTATTTTGAGATAGAAGGAGGATATTTTGGTAAAATGTTGGTGTTTTGTGATGAATTGAGTGATGGAAGATAATCCAGCTTCTCTGATAAAGAGGGAAGTTCTGCCCTCTAATGGGTCGAATGGGCACTGCATGATAAAGGTTAACGGCCTTTGCATGTGACGTCACGCTTTTCAGAAATCTGCCCGCTCCGCCATGATGGACGTCAAAAACAACCAATGTGCCTGGGAAGCCTGTCAAAGTCGCCTAATATTGATTTCACTTTAAAAATGGTCTTAGGACGCTGCGGTCGGCTACATAAACAGGCAAGGATGCAAACCAAACTTGTAATTTTATTGTGTAACTTCATGAGGAAAGATATGGCGGCGAAGGATGGCAGCCGTCAATCATAAAAACTGGCAGCCTTTGGTGTAATCGCGAATTTATAGCGAACGCTTTTTACAAGTTAAGAAGGAAAAGCTGCTTATGACATATGAATCATGTGGTGTGAACTCAGACAAACTGGGCAGTTTGATCACCAGGTCAGGAGGGAGGAGGTTTGGGTCGGTTTCTAAGCTAGTTTACAACTTTTGTAAATACCGCAGCCTATGAGTCCCACCCAGGTGTGTTACATAGAAACCATGAATAAATTGGTAAAAACAACTTGGGAAAACAATTTCAGTTTATCTGGTAAACTCTCCCGTCCGTCACTTCCCACCTTGAATGATAATGCAAAGGGTCAATACTAAAACATAGAATATTAATGATTCTGATACATTTGCCATTCAGATTTTTATTTGAACTGTTATAATAAGGTGAAATGAATCTGTTCAGATGGCAGACTTCACTTTAAAACACGGAAAGTACTGAGTCAGGGATCTTAGACCTTAAGTTGTGAGATTAATAACATAACATGGTATCAGACTATATTTATCTACACATTCACACATTTACAAAGAAAGTCACAACAGTTAGCATATAAACACTTTAGAATTGCCCTTAAAATTACAGCACATAGAAATCTGATTAAATAAAATGAAATCAGTGTGTCTGCAAAATGTCAGATATATATAAAACTTTAACATTAAACAGTTAAACAAAATCAACCACATAATGCTTTATTTTGTTCATTAAAATTTAGAATTTTAGCGTTAAATAGAAAAACTAGGCATTTTTAAATAAATACAATAAAATTTGGTTCCTTTCTGCAAGAATCTAGTAACTGCTTCACAAATGTAGGCGAGTGGAGAATCCAAGTCTATATTTCCTTTAGAAAAGCAAGGGGAAAATAATTGCTGAGAATTAAAGACACATTTTTATAAATCTTTTAGTTTGTTTTCTCTGCAAAAAAGTTGCAGACAATAAACCCAGAGGATAAGTTAAATTTAATAAACTTGACAGCGCTGTTTGTGAATCCTTTAGTTTTTCCTTTAGTTTGAAGTTTAAAATGATTTGTTTTTTTTAAATATTGTCGTCTTCATGACCTGAACCTGAAGGTTTGCTGTCAGAAAATCAGCCAGTTTAGCTTTTGAAGATTTCTTTTCTGATAAGTTCATAGTTAATGTCTTTCTTAATGTTGAGACATTCATTCACACACAAACATGGTTAATTATAATCAATGTTACTTATTAAAGTAAATTTTAATCTTAAGGCTTTGATGGTTCATTGTGAGCAATAAATGAAATCAGAACCAATAAAAACAATAGATCTATCAGGACGGATTAGAGCAGAGGAGAGGTTAGCGATGATTCTTCTAGAAACCTGATGAACCTTTTCGGTCTGAAGCTTTGATGTTCTCCAGATGTGCCTGGTTTCCTCTGGGTAATTCAGTTTCCTCCCACAGTCCAAGTTAAGCAGATTTGAGTTTCTACATTATGTGTACATGTGTGTGTGTGTTGATTTTTGTTGGATATGTTCTCTGATCATTCTCTTTGCAAATTGAGCATTTACATGCTGAGAGTTCAGATCTGAACGATAACCTTGTTGTATTACATATTTACAGAAATGAATAGGTTATCTGTCCATCTTTTGAGTGCTGCTGAGTTCACTTTGTAAAACATTCTTCTCAAAAGGATCAGCCATCATTATTCAACCTGAATCAGGGAAACTAAAGAGGATTCATCCTCAAGCTCCTGGGTTTGTTCAAACCCAAATGCAGCATAGAGTGGTTCAGTGAATGTTGTCTGAAACGTATGAAGATGGCTCTTTTTTGGGATGGAAGCTCTTCTAAGGAGCAAGTAAAAGGACACAGTGCCTGCAGACCAGTCCAAATACACTCCCAGCGTGTTGGTGTTGGTGTTTTCGAGCGGTTTTACTGCTGTTGGTGTGTTGTTGTGCCAGGCAGTGAAACTCTGAGGACTGCATGAAAGAGCCCAGGACTGATCGTTCCCACCAATGCAGCACTCGTCACTCTCCCCCTTCCTCCCGATTCCTTTGTATGTCAGTCCTATTCTGACTGTCCCTTTCCATCGGACCTCCCAGTAGCAGCGACCAGTCAGACCATTAGTGCACAGCACCTGCTTCCAGGTGTCAAACCTCTCTGGATGGTCGGCGTATGGCTGCTCCTCCTTCACAACCTTCACTTGTTTGTTGTCCGGTGACAGCATCAGATTTCTGTTTGCTGTGCCGGGATCCAGTATCTGCTCAAGGAAGACTGACGAACGACAAAAGACTGGAGTTAGTGCACATTTTTATTTTCATAAATCCATATTTGTGTCATTATTTTCATCTTGGCTTTATCTAGAATAGTTTATATACCTTAATTACTTATTTAGGGGTTCAAAAATAAAGCTTTATAATCCTATTAATCTCAGATGTCTTAGCCAATAACTTCAGGTTCTCTATGTGCTTTTACCATAGAGGGCAGAATTGCCAGACATTTTAACAGACTCTCCTTAGCAGAGTCACTGAATACTTGATGAGATTTCTGCCCTGATCTGCGCTGCATCAAGTCGTTACAGAATCATACATCAAGCCAGCAATCCTCTGCACAAGACAGTTTTTCAAAATCAAATCAGTATGACAGAATGAAATGACCTTTGATATGGAGCTCAGCAAGCTTGATAAACATATTTCTACATAAAATGAATTTCAAAAAACTTGTTTTACACAAGTTTAGCAAATTAGTGGCATCTGGTTTCAGTTTTACTGTCAATATCACTGTTGGAAAGACAGTTAGTTATGGCACCGAGATATTTAGTTTGTATTGAATGTTTCTCATTTAATGTGTTAAGGTGTCAAGAGACATCTGGTGGCCAGTATTGGTAACTGCGCTCTTTCGTTTAAAACGGGTTAAGCAACATAAGCAGCGCTAATTTTGTGCTAACATTGACAACACATAGGTTTAACATAAGAGCTGCATAGACAATTGTGTGTTTTGTCACTGTAGATACGCCACGTTTAGCTCAGGCTTGATATTATTGGTTGTTTGTTCTGTCATATTTGAGGCTGTTTATGGTAGGAGCTACATGCTAATGCTATCCACACTGTGGAATGTTTGCTGTGTGCTGTAATCTCTGTTAAACATATAAGTTATGAGTGTTTAACACCTGATTGTTCAACAAAACATACAGACTAAGTATATCTGTCTTTATAACCTTTTATTTGAGGTTTCTCTTAATGTCACTGAATCTAATCTGTATGAATTGTATTGGTATGAATTTGAATTGTAAATAAACTGAACTGAAATGGAAAGGAATATAGAAAGTAGGACACTAGAAAGGTTTTACTTACACCTTTGGGGTGATGGATTCAGGCGATGTTTTCCACAATGATCCCAGCTGTATAAGAAAGAGGAAAATTAAAGATGTTGAAGATATGCTGTGAATATGACGAGTTGAGCAGGTACACATAGTAATCGTTTTGTGCTGAAATGATTTATCTGGATGAAAATAATTAAATGTACTTTAGAGTTTTCAGTTTCCAGTTTGGATCCTTCAGCCCAGCGGTAAAAACATCCAGTCCTGATCCTCCTGGATGGTTGAAGCTCAGGTCAAGCTCTCTCAGATATGAAGGATTGGAGATCAGAGCTGAAGCCAGATATGCACAGCCTTTCTCTGTGACCAGACAGCCTGACAAGCTGTAAATATGCATCAAAACAAATTGTTACATCAGCAACTTATGAATAAATGTAAAAATCCAAGCTATAAAAACCATACACTGAAAGAATTTCCCTTTACACAGGTTTTTCTTCAGGGTGTCCATATGTGCTCTTGGCACCAGGATACCTTAGGCCGCAGTTTGATGATTGACTTTGTTGTCTTTTTTATCTGATCTGTCACCGAATGTCCTGAACATTTGGGTGAAGAGGTCAACTGACCACTACTTGGTGGTGAATTGGCTCCAATGGTGGTGAAAGGTACCAGTCAGACCTGGCAAACCCAAGTGTATTGTAAGGGTTTGCTGGCAGTATCTGGCAGAGTTTCCTGTTGGATTGAGCGACAGCTCCAACCTCAGGCACAGCTTTGAGCCCCTCCTGGAGGAGGCAGGGACACTGACTCAGAGAGGGAAGTTCTGTGCCTCCGTTGTGAAGATGGCTGACTGGAGCTGTTTTTGTCCTGGCCGTGGATCACTGGACCAGCTCTACACCCTCAGCAAGGTCCTGGAGTTTGCATGGGGGTTTGCCCAACCAGTATGTGTTTTGTGGACTTGGAGAAGGTGTCCATCTGTGTTTCTTGGGGAGTCCTTTGGGTGTGTATTCTGGGAGTATGAAGTATCAGGCTCTTTGATAGGGGCTGGTAGGCTGCTATGTGAGTGATGCCAGAGCTAAGTCTGCATTGCTGGCAGTAAGTCAGGCTCATTTACAGTGAGTTGGACTCTGCCAAGGTTGCCTTTATGAACATAATTTCTTGGCACAGCCAAGGTGTTTAGGGATTTTGTTTTGGTGGCCTCAGGACTACATCTTTGTATTTTGCAGGTCATGTAGTCATATTGGCTTAAGGGCTGTTGTAAATGATTATTTTGGTAATTACTTTATTATTTTAGTAACATCTATTGATTATTCTGACAATCAAGTAATCGGATAAAAAAATTATGAAGTATAATATTGTTAATATCGCCATGACAGCAGTACTAATATTGTCCCAAATTTTCATATTTGTGCATCCCTAACAATTACTTTTCTGTAGTCTAAAAAATTAACTAGTAACAATAATAGCTTACATATTAAATTAATCTGGTCAAAATTTTACAAACATCTGAAATTATATTCAATTTATTAATAAAGCAGCAGGCTCACAAAGACACATAACAATGATTATGTTTATGAATTAATTCAATATAATAGATGAACTCTCACTTTGTCCAGACATTTACAGCTTTTGTGTACATGTACGCAAAGGGATTTGGCACCTTCGTCACACACAGAAAAACACATCAGCTATGTCCTGCCATGGTGTTCTCTGCCACTCCTTTGTCGCGACCAAGATGGTAATGAAATTATTTTCTGATTTGTCTGTAAAGCTCTGCTAAACAATCAACTACAGCAGCCCGCTGTGTCTCATCTGTATCTCCATGAGTCTCCGCTGTTCCTGTATACGTACACCCACCTTCTTTGGGTCGAGTCTTTGGGTTGGGGAACAGCTCCTGTCCCAGGTGGAGGAGTTTAAGTATCTTTGGATCTTCTTCACAAATGAGGGACAAAATGGAATGGATGATGGACAATCGGACTAGTATTGCATTTGCAGAAATGCACACTCTGTGCCGGTCTCTTGTGGTATAGAGAGAGGAGAGCCAAAAGGTGAAGCTCTCAGTTTTTCGGTTGATCTATGTTCCTACCCTCATCTATGGAAGAAGCTTTGGGTAGTTGTATCCACGAGAATGTGGATACATTTGGCATCTGGTTTGGATGTCTACCTGGTGAGGGGTTCTGGGCATGTCCCACAGAGAGGAGACCCAGTGGAAGACCCAGGACACACTGAGGGACTATGTTTCTCACCTGACCTGGGAATGCATTGGGGTTCCCCCAAAAGAGCCAAAAAATCTTTAAAAATATATATTTCCTCAATCTTCCAAATACTGACCTGAGAACCTTCAGTTTACACTTTGGATTCCTGAGTCCATAAGAAAGCAAATCTACTCCTTCATCATGCAGATCATTGTCACTCAGGTCCAACTCTCTGAGGAAAGAGTTCTCAGCAGTTAACACTGGCACCAGATGTATACTGGTCCTCTGTGACAGGTTACAGCTACACAGCCTGAAAGATAAATTCCAGATCATTACTTATTTTCATTTTCTCTCTTAAATAAATAGTAACATTTTCTTGAATTTTGTGTGATACATACAGAGACTTCTTTGATACTTTCACCACTGGTGCTAGCCACATAAGGGCTTCCTTTGATTTAGAGAACCTCTTGAAGTCAAAAACATCAAACACTTTTTGTGAAGACAACAAGACAAAGGTCAGTGCTGACCACTGAGAAGAGGTGAGCTCTTTTTCAAGGACTTCTCCACTCAGGTACAGCCGTATCTCCTCCTCTAGAGAGTGGTCATTCAGTTCATTCAGCCAGTGAAACATCCGGATGCTTTTCTCAGCATCAGGACAATCCCTGATATTTTTCTTGATGTGTTGAACAAGCATTTTTTGAACCTGCGGAACATTTTTGGTCTTTTTCAACAAGCCTTGTAGGAGGTCTTGGTTTGTTTTCAGTGAAAGCCCCAAGAGAAAGCGGGTAAACATGTCCAAGTATCCATCTGGACTCTCCAAAGCCTTGTCCACTGCACTCTGGTAAAATTGTTTAAATTTAGATTCGGGTTGCAAAGCACTGCGACTTCTTCTCACCAGATTGTCTCCAGCCTTCATGAACATCAAGAAGACATAAAGTGCAGCCAGAAACTCTTGAATGCTCCGATGGACAAAACAAAACAGCCTTTTCTGGCTCAGTATGCTCTCTTCCTTGAAAGTCTCTGTAAACACTCCTGGGTAAGTCGATGCAGTGTTTATGTCAATGCCATACTCTTTTAGGTCCTCTTCATAAAAGAGCAGGTTTCTTTTCTCCAGCTGCTCAAAGGCTAGTTTTCCCATTGCAAGAAAGATTTTCTCAGTCTCTGAATTCCAGATGGAATCAGTCAAAACTTTTTTCTGATACTTGGCATTGTCCTGTTTGACCTGTACAGCCAAGAAGTGGATATACAACTCAGTCAGGGTTTTGGGAAGCTCTGTTTTCTCTTTATCTTTCAGGACCTGATCCAGAACTGTAGCGGTGATCCAACAGAAAACTGGGATGTGACACATTGTGTGGAGGCTTCTTGATGCCCCAATATGAGAGATTAATTTACTGGCCTCTTCCTTGTCTTGGAATCTCTTCCTGAAGTATTCTTCCTTCCGCTGGTCTGTGAAACCTTTGATTTCTGTCTCACTGTCAACATACTGAATAGGGATCTGATGGACTGCTGCAGGTCGTGTGGTTATCCAGAGACGGGCTGAGGGAAGTAGCTTCCCTCTGATGAGGTTTACGAGTATCATGTGGACTGAGGAGGGTTCTGTAACATCTGTCAGAATCGGAGCGTGGTGGAAGTCCAGAGGAGGCTGAAGTTCATCCAGACCATCAAAAATAAACACAATCTGGAACTCTTCAAAGTTGCAGATTCCTGCTTTTTTTATCTCAGGAAAGAACTCATGGATCAGTCCCACTAAGGTGATGTTTTGAGATTTCAGCAAGTTGAGCTCTCGGAAGGTGAATGGGAAGATAAACTGTATATAGTTGCTGGCTTTACCTTCAGCCCAGTCCAAGGTGTACTTCTGTGTCAAGAGTGTTTTCCCAATACCAGCAGCACCTTTGGTCACCAGCGTTCTGATTTGATCATCTCTTCCAGGTTTAAAAACATCCTCACAGCTGACGGTTGTTTCTGGATCATCTGGTTTCAAGGATGCTGCTTCAGATTGTTGGACCTCATGCTCATTGTTGACCTCTCCTTTCTCTTGCTTTGTGACATAAAGCTCAGTGTAGATCTGATTCATAGACGTCAGTTTTCCTCTCCATGAATTACCCTCAAACAGGTACTGACACCTTTTGGCCAGGCTGGACTTTAATTTCACCTGGCAAATAGCAACTTGAGTTTCTGAAACAACAGACAACATAATATTGTTGTTGTGAATATTAGGTAAATACATGAAACAAAATCTATCTTTTCTAAGTTCAGGATGTTTTTATTGATCCAGATAATAAAAGTCACTGTCATGACACATTAATAACAAAAGAATGTGATTGTTTCTCACTATTTTGTAAAGAATCAGCCAGCTGCTCTTCATTTCGTCTCTTCAGGAAGTTCAGTGTGATTTTCAGGAATGCATCTCTGTTGTCACTCCTTTGCTCTTCATCACCAGCTGTTTTATCATCCACATTAAGACACCCTGAGCCCTGTGGACTCAGCATGTTCTTCATCTTCTGCAGTTCAGTCCTTACAAAACTTATAATGTCATCCTCAATCACCTGGAAAAGCACAAAAATCCTATGACACCTTTTTTTCAATAATAATCGGAGAAAGGGCACCACCTTGCATAAATTAACCAAACATGAAACCATAACAGATACTGGCGTCTACGTGCTATGGAAGATTTTCTGAAGCCATATTATACTCCTATTGTTGTTACATTTAATGAAAAATACATCTGTTAAATAAATGACATTATAAGATGTTCCAAACTGTGTGTCTTGGCTGCTTGAGGTCAGAGGAGGATGAATCCTTCATGCTATGATCTCAGCACCTCTAGGAGGTCAGAGCACTTCTTTTTTCTCTCCATAGTAGCTCTGCCTGGTCTGGCTTTCTGCTTGGCTGTGATACCATCCTGGACAGAGGCTAAGATGATGCTGCCAACAACTAAACATTCTCCCTTTCTGGCTGTTAATTTTTTACTTTTCATTAAGATAGAAAGAACTCCCACATCGGTTCTTCTGGGTTTTTTGTGTGGATCTGCTCTGTCTTCTCCAAGAACCAATCGGTCGTGGCAAATGGCCATTGTACTGAACCAGGTTCTGGTTACCAGGTTCTGGTCCTGCTGGAGGTCTCTTCCTATTAAAGGGGAGTTTTTCCTCTCCGATGTCGCTACATGCATGCTCAGAATGAACGATTGGTGTGAAGTGAATGACACAACTCAGAAAGTGTCTGTTGTTGTCAAACGCTCATCCAGGAGCAGTGAATGCTGCAGTGACTCGATGCAATCTTCCAGGTTTCCTTAGAAAACTTTTTCAACTAATTTGAATAATGAAACAAGCTTGATGGACTGTTTGATAACTAGGACTAATTGTAATGTATGATTTAACTGAAGCAAAGTGCCTTCAGGCGGCGTTTGTAGTGAATTGGCGCCACATAATAAACTGAATTGAACTGAATGTAACTGAATAGGGTTTGTTTGTGTTACACCATACAAAATTTACACATTTACATTGTATCCACACCAATTGCAAATAATTTGATGATTCTCCAATGTTATGCAGGTTAATTATTTAGTTTAACTCTAGTTACGTTAAGTTAAAAAAAACACTTTATTCACAATAGGAATCAGTCTGTCTTCTCTTTTTTCAGACCTCTTGAGCAGGGATGAGACACTGTGAGCATTTTATATATTTTGTTTTTTAAATAATTTTTGCTCCTGGTGGTTTTTATCTGTTGGAGGCTTTACAGGAAGAAGGGCAGAGACAGAAGGATAGGACATGCAGTAAATGACCAGGGGGCTGGAAACTGAACCCAGGACTGCATATGATGCACCTGCTTTACTGCTGGGCCTCCTGGTACCTGGCTTTGGGTGAAGTGAACATGTGTGAGAAATGTTTTATTTCATGAGCAAAAACTCTGTTTCCTACTTTTCACCTGTTTTCTTTGATTATTGACTGATTATGACCAACAGCTCATTATCACCTGCCTTTTCTACATTGTCATTGTTGTTGCTGCATTGACCGAAACTAAAATTAGCTCATCAAGAGGCTATGTCTGCCAGTAAACGGCAACAATGTGAACAAACAGGATTTAGGTCTTTAAAACTTGGGACTTTCCTGATGGGAAATCTGATGTGAACCAACTCTTTAGGGTCATTTCCTCTCATAAAATATGAAAAAGTTATACCATTTGAGAAAGTTTATTTTGCTGCTCAGATCATTCACAGTTTGTCCTGAACTCAACTGAAACTAAGCTGAAAAGAAAACCAAAAACAAAATGTGTGTAAGATCTGAAGAAATAAAGCTGCATTTATACCTTGAAAACAGAATCCAGATGCTCTTTATGGTCTCTGTCAGTCTCTGATCTCTGGTTGGAGAAAGTCGATATTCGAGCCAACCTAAGAGACGAAGAAAAGAAATGAAGAAAGGCCACAGCAGATTACAGGCTAACTTTAGTCCACTGCAGTCACACTCACTGTGATACAGCTTGGTGTTACCAAGGCAATTATCTGTTTGCTTTGAAGCAAAAATCAGATGCAGTAAAATAATATGAAAATCTTTGCTGTTGAATAAAATACTTTTTTGCTCATTTCCATTTAACTTTTTTAAAAACAGATGTAAGAAGAACATTAGTTTGACTAATAATGCTTTGGTAAGATTGTAATCATTTTTATTATAGTGCCTGATTTATTATTCACCTGCTTCAAAAATGTCCTGTATTTCTCTTAGGTACCTGCTAGAGTCCACTGCAGTGCAGGCCGTCTTCAGCTCAGATAAAATGTCATTTTATATTCAAAAATGAGGAAATTACAGTTTTAATGATCTTGATTCTTAAAACAAGCTGAGCAGAGAGAGGGCCTCAATGAAGCAGAACTACTAAGTATAACTAAAAAAGCTTAAGCTTTTGTATCTTCTCATTGTTTTGGTTCATCTATGAATAGATTTTATAAAAAGCTGCCAGTCTGGTTTTCATCCGGTTTATTTTTATTTCTTCTCAGAAACTACTCTCACATTCTTTTTTTTTTTAGCTAATTATGACGCAAGAGCAGCCATGACATTTCATATTTGTTGCCATGGCACCCTTATGTTGTTCTTTTAGCACTTTTTAAACACAACATAAATTAGTTGAGTTTTTGTTTATGTAATGAATTTGTGTTGGCCTCATTTTAAAAGGCCTTAATATTTGTGATAAAGTCTTACATTTCCAGAAGCGAGTGGCCTCGTGTCTTGGGTTCAGTTGGTTCATCTTTAGATTCCTCAGGACTCTCAGCAAACGTGGACACCAAACATGGCTGATGTGGTTCTGATGTCTCCTGATCCACTTGGCTTCAAAACAATATTAAGATTTATTAGTTACATTTAAAAGTTAAAGGTAGTTCAAATCTGTGTCACACATAAATTTGAAATTCATTATTTCAACAGCTGGTCAAAGTCCATAGTAATTACTGGACTTTGATAAATCTGGTTTCTGCAGTCATTTGGTGTCAACATATAAAATTTAAACATTCATAAATAGTTTCAATTAATATTTGTTCCACAAATAAAATGTAAAAAGATTTATTACAACTGAAAATTCCCATAATAAAGTACAGTCTCACTTTTCATTTCCGGTGGGTTCTCTTTGCTTGAATTGAAGTGGTTGATCTTTAGACCTGTCACTTTCCATGGACTCACGATTTGCCTGGGAAGGTCCTGGTCCATGCAGCTTCATTTGGCTTCAAGACAAAGTGTACATCAAAATTAGCTATTACAATTTTTTTGTTTGAATTTAAAATGTGTTTTAAATTCAAACATATTTAATCAATTATTTCTGAGTATGACTCAGTAAAGTCTTATATTCTATTATCAGATAAGAGGCGATCAAGTGATTCTCGTCTCTTCTGAGCCTTTTGGATTCTACACACAGGTTGACAGATAAATCTGTTCTCTGGAAAGCCATTTGGCGTCAACACAAACTGTGAATAACCAGAACATTTAAATTAAAACTTGTTCTTCAAATAAAATGTCAAATGATTGACTAAAAAAAAAGTTCTTTTCAGAGTCCTCCTTCCTTGAATTCAATTAGCTCAACTTTAGACCAGTAAAGTTTTTGTTTTAATGTAAAAATAGTTTAAATCAATATTCTTCTGTGTATTGGTCAGTAAAATCTTAAGAGGTGATCAGGTGATTCTGGTCTCTGCTGGTCCATTTGGCTTCGACATAACATAAAATTGGTCACGTGAAAGATTTAGTATTGATTAAAATCTTTTTGACTAACCAGAACACTTTCTACTAGCTGAGTAAAATCTTATAACAGTTAAGAAATCTTACATTTGACTTTCAGGCGAGACGTTGTTGAAATAAATTGGGTCAATTTTAGACCTTTCAGTCGCCATGGACACGCAGCTTAAATCAGATGACTCTGGTCTTTCTTGTTCCATTTGGCTTCAGCGCAAAATGAGCAGGTAACATTTATGTTAGAGCAGAACTATGAGCTGAACACTGTCAGTAAAAAACATAATTCATATTCTCACCTGTTATCTGTAGCCTGCTTGTTCATATGTGCAGACAAAGTAGATTTAGGTGAAGAATTGTTTTCCTCCATTTCCTCATTTGAAAGTATTTTACACCTTTGGCAAATATCAGGTAGAATTGTCATTTGAAAAATAAAAAGAAATAAATTACAATTAAATACATGCAGTTTAAGCGGTTAAGGATTCCTACCTGTAAAGGTTTAATCCACCTCAGAACGATAAACCAGTGTAAAACACAGCATCGCTTCCCAGATGAGTGAGTGAGTCTGATTTGTTGTCACTCTGGTTAAACCAGTCAGTCACATGGATTTTGTGTCTGATGACAGGAAGCAATGTCAGCGTAATTTGAATACAGCCACTTACTGGACTGGAGCACAACTAGTTACCAGTTAATGTTTGGTTTGAGCACTGGTTGTTCCTGGTTTCTTTTTGAACTTTCTAACCAAATTCTTCTCCATCTGATGGTGACAATTTGGGTCAAAGTTGACCCAATTGAGTGTTTTAACATTGTAATGAATCAAAACACTCATTATAGCTGGGTTTGAAATAGATAAATCAAGCTAACATTAAACCAACCTTGATCTTATAAAAAATGTTTTACTTTGCTTAAAAACATTGTGACAGGAAACATTCATTCAGACACAAAGACGAGTCATCAAATATCCATCCAGCAAAAATCCAGCGATCAAGTTGAAGCTTGCTAATTAACATTTATTCAACTATAAATGGGGATGTATACAGACATATTTAATAAATTAGAATATCATTGAAAAGTTTATTTGCTTCAGTAACTTACTAATGGAAACACATTATATAGGATAATAAAAGCTAATGTTTTCAATCCTTTATTTCCACTAACTATGATGATTTTCTGCTTACAGGTGATGGAAACACAACATTTAAGATTAGAAGATTACATCAGACGAATAACAAAACAGTATATGAGATGTAAAAAAAATAAATTACATAAATATACAAATTTTATATAAATCAGGACTTACATGTAAGTTACATTGTGTAAAATCATTCTGCCATGCACAAATGATGGTTCAAATAAATCAGCAAAAGTAGTAGATGAGTGCATTTAAACTTCTAACAGAACTTTTTCCAGATCACAATGAAAGTGAAGAATTCATGGAAATTTTGATCTTGAAGAGAGAGTTATTTCATATAAACCTGATAATTTTGTTTTTATGTCTGTTGCCATTTTACTTTATGGGGTTACATTCACTGCCACTTCCCTGTGATTTTTGTCTAAAAATTGGCGGCTAAATGCTACTCAATATGGTTTACATTTACATTCTTACATTAATTAATTATTAGATAATGAATACACCAATCTGCTTTGTTTCAACAAGTTTCAGCATTATGTCCCCATGATCATTATCTAGGGTCTGACCATTCATACATCACATATTTGCATCTTCTGTACTGAATATTGCAGTATGTAACGTCATTATTCATCTATTATGACATAAGTTAAAGACTTCTGTTGAGTGTCTTAAAAAATTAGCTCCCAGAGGATCAACAACATGAGACTGGGGCAATTTTGAGATACTTAGTAGATTTTAACAAATTCTGTGAATAGTTTGAAATCTCTATTGATTATATGTTTTTATGATCATTCTCTGTTTTATTTATTCGTTTATTTTCCAATCATGTTCAAAATAAACAATGAACTAAACTAAATACTGTTCATTTGGCCATCAAACTATCACTCGAAAAAATGGCAGTGAGCAGCGAGGACATTATTGCCACCTACTGGTCGATCTGCGTCACTGCCTCCTTACTCCAAGTTACGCAGAAGCAGGTGACGGATCAGATGACGGTCACGTGGCTCAGTCAGCTGACGCTAACTCTTAGCAGGACTGACGGTTTCCCAGCGGCAGCGACGGTCTGACGGTCAGCCAGGATGCCTTTCTCCGAGCTGTATTTTAACGTCGATAACGGCTACTTGGAGGGCCTGGTGAGGGGCTTCAAAGCTGGAATACTGTCTCAGGGCGATTACCTAAACCTGGTTCAATGCGAGACTCTGGAAGGTGAGATAAAGGAGACCGGAGCTAACGGCTAAATGCTAACATCAGCTGTCATCAGCTCTCTGTGAGGAAATGAAGGCTTTTAACTACAGACTTGAACCTTGCAGAAACTAGTTATTATTTATAATAGTCTATACGCATCAAAAATCATATTAATTTGTCCTGATAATATTAAACGATTGAGGAACTACGCGCTTGTCAATGCTAGTTAGCATCTCTATGTTAACTGGCTAGCTAGTAAATATAGGAAATTGTTCCCGAGATTATTGGGCTTTTTAGAGGAAGTGAAGCAGCTTTTTTCTCCACTGCCATTACTGTGTTTTTATTAAGATTATAAATGGATTTATAAACAAATCCCTGTAATAGCTTACATTCAGATATTCAGCTCTTATTTACAATATAAAATTTTTCAAAGTTACTTTGTTTTTATTCCTAACCACAGATTTATTAATTGAATTACATATGAATTAAATGATGGGTAAAGACTTTACCTTTATGTCATATGTCGGTATGAATTAAAAATAAGATTGTGGATGCCCTTTTTCACTGCTAAAGCAAAGCTCTGAAATTGCAAATTTTGCAAAATACTAATCAAAAAAGTCAAAAATATGCTTCTTAATCCATTAAGGATCGGACATTATAATTTAGTTTCACATCAGTTTTACAAGTAGAGAAGCTTGAAAAGTACTTGAGATTTTCCTGAAGTCAGACTTTCTTTTGCTCTGAATATATTTTTATTAATATGACCTTATTAATCACCTAAATGTTTTCATGTGTTCTCGTCCCTCCCAGGATATGATATATCATATATGTTAATCTCCATATTCTGTCTTTGTGTTCTCCCTGCAGACCTGAAGCTCCATCTGCAGAGCACCGACTACGGCAGCTTCCTTGCTAACGAGGCGTCGCCGCTCACCGTGTCGGTCATCGACGACAAGCTGAAGGAGAAGATGGTGGTGGAGTTTCGCCACATGAGGAACCAGTCGTACGAACCTCTGGCCAGTTTTATGGATTTCATCACGTAAGTGGAAATCCACCAAATTGAATCCGTTCCAACAACGCCTCTCACTGTTTCCTGTCTCACACTATAATGAATTTTCACATTCAAAATTACTTCATTAATCCCAAAGGGAAATTAAGTGTTGTTAATTTAAATTAAATTTAGTCATAAATTTAAATTAAAGTTCTGTTTAAGGTAGATCATCTAAATGCTTTAGATTGAAAAGCAATCCTCAGCACTCTGGAAACATTTGTTTTGTGTTTAATTTAAACATACTTATAGACTTAAACAGTGGTGGAGAAAGTACTTAAGTAAAAGTACAAATACACAGACAAAAACATACTCAAGTAAAAGTACCACATTAACATTTTACGTAAGTAAAAGTAAAAAAGTACTGGCTTTTAAAAATACTTAAGTATTAAAAGTAAAAGTACTTGCTGAATGCATTACTTAATCCCTAATACAATATCATTAAGATCATATTTAATTTTAATACATTAGAAATGTGCCATTTTAATGAACAATGCCACAGATAAAGCATGTTTTTATTGTGTTTACTCTCAGTAACATAGTTTAGTTTGGCAGGACGACATGGAACCAAGGAGCCAAGTAGCAGAGTTGTAGTCTAGAGCACCGAACCCAAGAAAATCAAGACCAGCACCCCGTGCTATATGACAATAACATTAAGTGCACCTATCAAAATTGCTTATCAAACTGATCTGAAAGATCCACTTTCCCATAAAAACACCTAGATATTAAATACTTAGAGCTGAAATATATTTAACCAGTATCAATTAAAACTCATTTCATTCTGTTTTGCTTTCATCGCTGTGCTACAATCCACAGAGGTCTCCTGCCATCCCTAAAAAAAATAACACCCTGGGCGGTTGGCCATATTGCCCATGTCAGAAATAACAACTCTACACCATTAAACATAGCAATTAACAACACTCAACTATGAACACTGTCCAAGGCCCAATAAGCAAGAAATAACCAAGCAGAAGGAGCACCGTGACTTTTATAATCCCTCCATGTCTCCCACCATGACATGTGACGAAAACAAAGAGCAATGAGCATGCTCTGTATTCTTACGTTCTTGTTTTATTTGTTCGCCAATTAAATAAATATAAATATAT
>NW_015114232.1:106412-106928 GCF_001443285.1 Poecilia latipinna | reverse complement strand
GTTGTCCCATATTTGCGACACCTCAGTCAAAAACCTCCACACAATAATTCAGCGCATGAGTGACACTTTTTTTCATCGCAGATGCAACATGTGTCTCAGTCAGTACAGCTAGCTTTGCTAGCATCACGTCCACAGATCTTACCTTTCTTTAAGCTTTCCTTCCAAGTGACGCTAAAAGTTGGATAAAGTCCCACCGTCTGTGAAAGCGAAGCGCTGCTGGTTTTACATGTCGTCATATCTTATGATTTATGCAGCTATTATCGTTTAAAACATCTTCTCCCGCTCAGAGGAAACCACTGCGCATGTCTGGAGCTCCGCGTGCGAGTAAAGGTGGAGGCGATGGGTGACAACAGACACTAAGTCAGTTATTGCTCGGATTTTACGGCGCCACCTTAAGACCCTGAACTTCACATTTTAACGGAAAAAAAGCTCAATGCCACGTGGATGTAATGAGTAACGCGACGGTTTTGTAGAAATGTAGTGAAGTAGAAAGTACAGATACTTACTGTAAAATGT
>NW_015114232.1:83612-104327 GCF_001443285.1 Poecilia latipinna | reverse complement strand
ATTCAGCGCATGAGTGACACTTTTTTTCATCGCAGATGCAACATGTCTCAGTCAGTACAGCTAGCTTTGCTAGCATCACGTCCACAGATCTTACCTTTCTTTAAGCTTTCCTTCCAAGTGACGCTAAAAGTTGGATAAAGTCCCCACCGTCTGTGAAAGCGAAGCGCTGCTGGTTTTACATGTCGCCATATCTATGATTTATGCAGCTATTATATTACTGACGCTCCGAGCGTGCGCTCAGAGGAAACTGACCTGCGCATGTCTTGGACCTCGAGTAAAGGTGGAGGCGATGGGTGACACAGACACGTAAGTCACGTTACACGTTATGCTTGGATTTTACGGCGCCACCTTAAGACCCTGAACTTCACATTTTAACGGAAAAAAACCCACAACGCGACTTGGATGTAACGAGTAACGCGACAGTTTTGTAGAAATGTAGTGAAGTAGAAAGTACAGATACTTACTGTAAAATGTAGTGAAGTAAAAGTAGAAAGTACCCATTATTAAATCTACTTAAGTAAAGTACAGATACATGAAAATTGTACTTAAGTACAGTAACGAAGTTCTTGTACTTTGTTACTTTCCACCATTGGACTTAAAACACATGAAAAATGAATGCAAATAACAGTTACATTAATGATCAGTTATTGGGGTGATTAATCCAATAAAAAATTGGTACATTCTGTAGATTTTTCACTGAAACGTTTTCATACAATATTAGAAACACATTAAAAGATGCAAATAAACAATTCAATCCTTTTTTAAATATGAAGACAAACATTTTATTGTCTAAAATGCAGCCGCACATCATTCCTGTAGTGGAACATCAATACAATGTAGGGCTGATCTGTTTTTTTTGTTTGTTTGTTTTTTAAATACTAATTAATAATTTGATACGGACAACAGATTTTTTTTGTTAAATGTAAAATGTACATATTTTTTTACAGCTTTGACTTAATTACTGCTTTGAGTGTTATTCTGTCAGCAAATAACTTTTCTTGCTCCTATGCTCCAGTTAACAATTAATTAATTTCTAATTTACTTGATGATAATTTCAATAATCGATTAATCTGATTAATCGTTTGATTAAGGCTTCATTTCTCGTGCTGTGCAGGTACAGCTACATGATTGATAACGTGATCCTGCTGATCACCGGCACGCTGCACCAGAGGGCCATCTCTGAGCTCGTCCCAAAGTGCCACCCGCTGGGCAGCTTCGAGCAGATGGAGGCGGTCAACATCGCTCAGACCCCCGCCGAGCTCTACAACGCCATCCTGGTGGACACGCCGCTGGGTAGGAGAGGCGCCGGTAGCCCTGACTGGAGGCAGGAACGCAGACCAGTCTCATGTTGATGGATGTTGTTGTGTTTTTGTCCAGCTGCTTTTTTCCAGGACTGTATATCTGAGCAGGATTTGGATGAAATGAACATTGAAATCATCCGTAACACACTCTACAAGGTAAATCCTCTAGTTACTCTGATGCTTTATTTATCGTGCACTGAAAACTTTAGCTGTGTGAATAGACAAAATATAATTCCTGTGTTTATTTCTGTAGTTCCTAAAAGATGTTTGTCTGTTTTCAGGCTTATCTGGAGGCTTTCTATAAGTTCTGCTCTAACCTGGGAGGAACGACTGCAGACACCATGTGTCCGATTCTGGAGGTCAGCGTTTACTTTACAGAATAATCCAGCATCCAGATGTTTGTAGTTTTTCCACCAGTAATAGGAAGTAAAGAGTGTTTGGTTTAACTTTTGTTTTTTGTTCCCGTTTCTGCTGCAGTTTGAGGCTGACAGACGAGCTTTCATCATCACCATCAACTCCTTCGGCACAGAGCTGTCCAAAGAGGACCGAGCCAAGCTCTTCCCGCACTGCGGCAAGCTTTACCCAGAAGGCCTGGCGCAGCTGGCCAGAGCCGACGACTACGAGCAGGTCAAGGCGGTGGCTGATTATTATCCTGTGAGTCCAGAAACCTTCAGTATGTCGTCACCTGTTGGTTAAATTCACAGCGAGTTTCACACTGTGGGTCTTTTTTCCTTATTGAAGCAAAATCAGCTCTGGTTTTCTAGTTAAAGCTCAAAGTCTGACTGGTGAGGTAGGCAGAGTGCTCAGAAATGGTAGCACTGTTTTAACCTGTTTTCACTGAAGTGAAAGTAAAAAGTGGCCGTCTAAGAAATGACTCAATTAAGAGTAAAAAAAATATTTGGTAAAAAGTTTACTCAAGTACCGAGTAACTGATCAAACTATCAATCATATAATATTTAGAAATTATATCATCAGACGGACCAAAATGTAAAGTTAACTAGGAATTTTGGTATTAAAGGACCAAAATGACAATAATTCATAAAATTAACAAAATCAGGCAAAATAGTTTTTTTGTTTTTTTTTTCCAAATCAGTTTCTTTCAATAAAATGTTTTTGAAACTTTAACAGAAACTGCAGGTGTGTGTCTGCCTGGTCAATGTTTGGATAAAACATGTTGGGTAGAAAATCCAGAAATGTTACTCAAGTTAGAGTAGAAATACTTAATAATTAAGTATTTAATTATTAAATACAGCGTAGTAAAAATACTCCTAAAAGTACATTTCCTCAAAGAAGTTACTCAAGGAAATGTACTTGAGTAAATGTAACTAGTTACTACCCAACTGTTTTTTTTTTCTTGAAAAATAAATAACCTAAGAAAGAATAAGATCTGAATATATTCAGTTCATTTAAATCATTACAAAAAATAATTGTTAATAAATAGATTACAGAGTAGTTCCACCAGGGGGCGCTGCCTCACTCCATACGCGTTTCCTCCACATTTAAGTTTTTAAAATGTTTCTTTTTTTTCATACGTCTAAAGCAGAACATGTTTATTTCATTTTCTCCTCAGTGTTTTCCCACATTGCTGCTTTGCTTTTCATCCGTTGATCATCAGAATATCCCAGTAAGAACAGCTCAGATTTCCGTCTGACTGTTTCTGATTTTTCCTCTTTCCAGGAATACAAGCTGCTGTTTGAAGGCGCTGGGAGCAACCCAGGAGATAAAACCCTGGAGGACCGCTTCTTTGAGCATGAGGTGAGTCACTTTTTCTGACACATTATTCCTGCGTTAACAGGCGCTGGCTCAGTCCGAGAACCTCTGCTCGGTCCGAGTCACAGTCATGGGACACATTTCACCAGGAGGAGGCCGTTAAAGGCAGCAGGACAGCAGGAAGCTCGTAAACACGCCGCGACATGCAGCTCTTAGTCAACTAAATAATCTGCCAATATTCATAAATCTGAATCCAGAATGATAGGAATTAAATTTATAATGTATATTTACCACTAGATTTTTATCTAAGTGGTAATAAATAAAATTACTATTAATTACAGAAATGTGTTTCTGTTTCTTTTTGTTGCTTAAACACCAGGAACAGTCACATTTTCCAGTGAATAATTAGTGATTATATAGTGAATCCTAATGGTGGAAAAAGGTCGTATTATTTAGAGCGGTTACTATTTAACTCAATATTTTGTTGCTTCACTTCTGAGAACAACATTATTTTTCTGTTTCTTGGCTTCACTTCATGTGACATCATAATTTATGCAGCTCTGTGTCAATAAACACTTTAATAAGAGTGATGGCTGCTGCACCGTCTGGTTTCTGAGGTCGGACACATTTTAAGATGAAAATATCTTTGTTGTAATTGAGAAAAAAACATATCCTTCTTTCAGCCAGCTGAGCAGCAGTGCACACGACAATTTTCTAATAAAACAGAAGAAAACTCGAGTTACTCGAGTTTTTTGTGAGAATTTATTAAAAGGATTTCAAATCTTAAACATTAAATTAATTTTAGTGGTTTTGGTGCCGGTTTAGGTTTTTCCAACTGCATTTGAACGTTTCACACTGATAACTGGCTCAAACAACTTTGACTCGTTTAGTTTAGTCTAGTCAAATCCTGAAGACCTGGATCGTCTCAGCATCTGGTTCTGATGGTTTGTGTTTCCAGTGTTTTTGTTTTGAAGATGTAAAATATTTACAGACTTGAATACAATCACAGCTCTGAGCCATTTGTTCTGCTGTCGCTGAGACACTGAGCAGCGAGGCTTTAGGACCAAATGTTTACGGGCTTTGGTCCAGGTAGTCCTTTACTGTGTTCAAAACAAAAACCAAAATGCATCAAAATGCCTTCTGGTGAAACAGAGACTCTGTTTCTCTTCATTCTGGACAAAACAGTGAAAAATGGTCCAGGCCTCCAGTGTTTACCTGGATTCAGAGGAAATGCTCCAATATCTGCATTTATTATTATTCTCACAAACTGCGATTGACACGGCTTTTGATTCCTCATGTGTTGCAAAGTAAAGAAAATAAAAATCTGAAAAATAATTGTAAGCAAATTTGTTATAAAATCTGATTTTTGATGTAAAACAGAGGAAAACTTTTTTATTTTCGTGTCAAAATTCAGAATAAACCATAAAACTAGGCATTCTGCAGAGCGGGAAATTTCAGAGTGTCCAGAATAATCAGCATATTATTACAGAGACATTATGATCCATGGTAATTATGGTTCCAGCTGTGTGTGGTTTTTCTTTTCTCTTTTATTTGTTGCTTTTAGTTTTATTTTGAGTTTAAATGAAAGAAAAATGTAAATTTTTATTCATCTTTCAGACTGTAAACCTTTATTATTATTATACCATTATTATTTTGCTTTAAAATAGTCTCAAAACGGCAAAAACATCTGGGACAGTTTATCGTCCAGCAGTATAGTATAGTATACTGTTGCAGTATAATACATGTCTGTTGTTTTTTACAGGAGGTTTTCATTTCCTTGCTGTTTGTTTCGTGCAGGTGAAGCTGAACAAGCTGGCCTTCCTCAACCAGTTCCACTTCAGCGTCTTCTACGCCTACGTCAAGCTGAAGGAGCAGGAGTGCAGGAACATCGTGTGGATCGCAGAGTGCATCGCCCAGCGGCACCGCGCCAAAATCGACAACTACATCCCAATATTCTGAGCACTCAGCTGCACTCCCTCCCCTCATTTCACCTGGTCGCAGTGTAAAACCTGGATCCAGAATTGGCTCCAATTCGTTCGTCTAGATGTAGGTTGGTTTTCTACATGGTGCATTTTCTGCTCTGCACTGAAAAACAACATTTTACCAAGTAATTTAGTCGAGTTTCTAGTGCAACTACCTTAGTTCACTTTAGATTAGACAAAACTAACTTACAAGTAACTTTTTAGCAAGAGATAGAAACTTGTTTTAAGTAAATAATTCCTTAATATCAATGAAAACATTTTAGTTCCACTGACAGATAAATTAACTTTTAAGATATGAAAAATGTTTTGTTTTCAGTGAAATTATTAATCTGCCAATGGAACAGTATTTATTTCATCAATATTGAAGAATATTGACTTTAAACAAGTCTCTACATCTTGTTATAAGTTCCTTGTCAGTTAGTTTAGTCTTATTTTCTGTGTAATAAGACATTTGCTCCAGATACTGGGTTAAATTGCTTGGTGAGGTTTAGTGTTTTTCAGTATGAAGGAATCAGCCGAGGCGTTTTGTTCCTGTTTTGAACCCATTTGACTTTCAAACACGTGTGTGATTGTCTAAACTTTTCCGAGCTCGTTGTCCTCCCAGTCCTTCAGCCGCTTAAATAAACTCCAGACCAGATTTGCAATTTCTTAAACCAGGATCTAGTCGGCACGCCTCAGCTTTTGATTTTTCTCCCTCCAGCTCAGATAATCACAGGATGTGATTCTCACCTCCCCTCATATGACGACGTATAAAATAAAAACCCAGAAATCTGAGTTCCAGCTCCAGACATTCCTCTGCTCTGTCCGAACGTCAGAGCTCGTATTTATTTCTGTTCTGGTGTTTGTCTGCACGTCGTTTGTCTTTTCCCAACAAAATGACGAGTAAAACGAATGAATCTGATTATTTCTGTTAAATATTAAAAAGCTGAGCTGTCACGTTCCTGTACATGAACAAAGTGAATGCTTGTGGTTAAATGGAAAACGTTTAAACTATAAAGGATAAATAGATATTTAAAGATGATTATATGATTTTGTGTTCTCATGCTGTATAAAATTTGATTTCTTAATGTTTGTATCTGTTGTTGTGAAATGTGTATTATTAATGTGACAGTAATAAACAGTCTGAAGAAACGGATCTTTTTCATTCATTCACATTACAAATTAAAAATGAAAATATATTCCAGCAAAATATTTTCAATAACATTTGTTCTGTATTTTACTGTCCAAAGAGTAACAACTCTGATTGTCTTAATATTTTCCTAAATGTGTAAAGCACCAAAAGTTGATTGTTAAAATTTCAGATTATTTTTACTAACAAGCAAATTTCTGACTTTTCAAACTCCACAAACTTTCTTTTCTTTATTCCTGGGAAATTTCTCAGTTTAATCTCATAATTTTAGGGTTTTTTCCCAAAAAATCTTTTACTTTTCAAGTTTAGAAATCTTCACGTCTTTTCTAGAAATTGCAAATTTCCAAATTTTGGAGCTCAGAAATATTTTTTGTGTGAAATTGTTTTTTGTGTGGAATTGACTCCTTTTTTCTGTCTGCTATGGTTCTAATAGGCGTCGGAGGATAAAAAGTTGCTAAAGTCCAAAGCAAAACTTAGAGTCTGTAAATCTGGAGATGTATCTTGGAGGTTTAACTTGAAGAAATAATAATTTTATGATTTACACTGATAAGAATGTGGTAAATGTTGGACTGTTGTGCTGTTTGATACTTTACGTGACCCAACTCAGTTTATCCCTGAAGAATTTTAAACCATGTTTAGGAAAAATCTCTGGAAATTGTTCGTTCAGACCACAAAACTTAGACAAGATGATTTGGTCTTTGAACTCAAGGAATTTTCTTCTAATGTGTCAATAAATTCTTTCAAAGAAACAAACAGAACGATCCTGTTTAAGTAAAGCTGTTAAATTCTCCTCTGGTGGATTTTCAACGGAAAAATAAAGTTTTATTTGACTTTTGCTACAACTAAACCACACAAACCAGCTTTTCACTCCAACTAGATCACAAATTAAATGATCGTTATAAAAAACAGCCATCCTCAGGGTGAAGCGTGGGTTCTGGACCGGCTGCTCTCTGTTAGACCTGATTGGGTCCAATTAGACGGTTCTGCTCCAGCTGCTGAATCAACAGCCTGCTGGCCTCACTTTCCTCCTCTTCATCAGGGAGGAAGAACGTCTGAAGCGGGTCCAAGCATGACGTTCCAGCTGAAAACCAGAGGCCGGTTCTGTGGCCTGCACTGCTCTGTGGGTCTGACCGACTGGGACATGGACAAAGAGCTCAACCTGACAACAACCACCGACCAAAACTGTAACGGTGAACATTTTCATTATTGTTTTAATGAACTGCAGCTGCCGTGTAACCACTGGCTGGAAACGGTGCAGATGAATATTTGTTTATGCAACACAGAGGAATTCAGTGAGAATTTGGAGGCTGGTTTGTCTCGTTGTGTAAAATGTAATTTATTCATATGTGTGTCAGTGAGGTTTGTCTGCTCTGGCAGAAGATAAAGTGAATGATCAACATGTGGCCCAGAGACCCTCGGTAAGAGCCTGCAGAAGAAAGGATGAGTTCATTTGGTACGATAAGACGTCGGGTGAGTTCACACAGAGGAACTTTATCCAGCTGTCCGTTATGAATATGAGGTCAAATAAGATCAGAAAATGAATGTTGGTTTCAGCTTCTGCTCCACCAGCTATAAAAATGAATGTTTTTTGTTTCCCACTTTGCCTCTGATGAAAGTTGCAGATTTTTGTGCCATGCGTTCTTCTTTTCTCTCCATCAGACACATTTGTGAAGCCAAACCTGTGGCTGCTGGTGAATCCCAACATCGCCTGTCCGGTCCAGTATGTGCAGACGGACGCTGAGCTCCAGCCTGACCCGGGTCATGCTAACCAGCTGCTGCAGCTGGAGCCTGGGGTCATGGAGGGTCCGTCCACATCCGATCCGCTGACATGTCCCCATCAGGAGGAACTGCTGCTTCCTGCTTCCTCCACAGCCAAACGCATGGTAACAAACTCGCATTACTCTGAGAGGATCACATAAAAATACAAGGTTAAAGCACCGCTTGTGGTTTTATTAAACGCATGCATGAATTAGGGGTTTAGTTTTGTAGAAAATGGGGGGGGGGGGGTTATCTAAAAGATGCATAAAGAATTGAAGATTACCCATTTAAGTCCTGCACTGCAAAAAAACACAATCTTACCAAGTACTTTTGCTCTACTTCCAAAATAAAAGCCTGGATCACCCAGGAATCGACTTCAGATGAAAGTTTAAGTTCTTCTATTTCACGTCTTGGTGCCTCATTCTCTTCTTTCCTCCTCTTTGTTGGCCACTTCAATCATCCTTTCTCCAACAGTCCAACCGTTTTCACGTTCTCTATAAACTGACTTTGATTATTTATAGATATCTGTCACAAATAACATGCAATGCTGATGGCTGACCTGTTTATCATTTATCAAATGTTTATCATTTATCAAATGTTTATCATTTTCCTGTCCTTCCTTCATGATGGGATTTAATCCAATGTGGGATTTGCATTTTCAGAAAAATCCATCTTTAATTTATACTTGCACATTTTTGTTTTTTTAGGAGCATCACAGTCAAATTTCTTAGGGAATCTGCACAATTAACACTTTTTTGTGTGGTAAAGATGGAGCATCAGCTTGTTGCCTTTTTCTGTATCTTCTGAAAAAAACATTAATTTCAGCCTGCAAAGAAAAACAAGGTATAAGAAGAACTGTGCAAATTATAGCTCTGCATTAAAATGATGCATGAACCAAATCTAGCAGCAGAACTCAAAAGTTTTCCTGGCAAGTGTGAAATATTTGAACAAACCTGCAGCTGTCTGCTTTAAATTTTGATGGCTGTTCCCACATTGATGGAGCTTTATGAGCTTTTATTCCTACCCGATTGGAGCAGAAAATCAAATCCATTTTCAGCTTCAAGCAGCATTTTCTCATGAATAAAATTTAAGTGGAACAGTATGTTAGAGTTTATGCAACTGAAATGTTTTGACTGACAAAATAAATTATTCCACTAAGACGGACCAATTCAGACTAAAGTGTCATTAAGAAGCTAGTTTTTAATAAAAGCAGAGACTTGCACAGCAACACCGTCTTTATTCTGCTCCATTTATTGCTGTAAAACAGATTTAATCAAATACCAGGATTATATTTGAATGTATCCTGTAGATGAGGCTCTTAAATGTTCATTTGAGACACAACAATGAGTTTTAATGTGGATTTCTGTGTTTATTCTCCTCATCTTTAACTCTCAGATAAAAGAAGATTCCAGCAAACCAGTGCGGACCAGACGGAAGGGGAAGATCACAAAAGTTGTGGTGAGGAAGAACAGCAGCTGCATTTCCTTCACCATAAAGGTGAAATTTGATATTTAAAAAATAAACATGACGGTTTAAAAAGCTTTTCTTGGTGTGAGAATTTTTTAACTTTTTTTTTTTTGTTTTACTTGTCTGGACAAAATTATTCACGACTGATTTTAGTTGATTTTCTAATTTAATGGAAACGCCACAAATGTGAGTTTTTCAACGTTGGCGGAATATTGCCAAAGTTTTGTCCATATTTGTAATGGAAACGCTGCTGCTGATGGAAGTGGACATTTTAGCTACTGGTATGTTTTCTGAAACGGTTTGTTGGAGTAAATTTTTGCCAATAATTAAAATTTATTTTAATCTCAGAAATTTTCTAGAAAAAACTTGGAAAGCTGAAAAAATTAAAATTTTTCGACTTTTGAAACTCTAATTTCCAGACTAATTCTAGAAAACTTCTTAGAATTTCTTTTTAAGCATTTTCTATTTACAATTCCACATTGTCCTTTTACTTTTATTTTTTTATTAGAAATGTTCTCAAAAACTTGGAAATCAGTTTAGAGTCGTCATGACCCAATCGGTCTAACCTGTTAAATTTCAGACCGTTTTCTTTAGACCCTCAGGAACATGGATGTGTCCTGAACGGGATTCTAACTTGGTTCTGTAAATGTACAGTTGAACTCGGTGTTTGGTAGCTTTGGTTTTGTCCTCCCGTCTCCCAGGACCTGAAGTCCCTGAAGCCGGGCTGCTGGCCTCGTCCGCCGGTGAATTACTGCGTCCTCGTCGCTCTGGCACTGAAGAGCAGCCAGACGGGGAGCCTCAAAGTCCAGCAGATCTACAACTTCACCAGGTCAGAACCAGAGCCAATGAATGCAGACACACTGGTTAAATGAGCCGTCTTCCACTGCCACACTTCATATTGACAAGGTTCTGCTCTTCTGTATAGTTTTTATCTTTTGGAGTAAAAAATGGACACCAGAATGGGGGGTTAAGCCATTTCTACTGATTTTTAAGAGAAACTACACTAATTGATCAGGCATCCGTCTGTCTAGAATCTTTGAAATGTGCTGGAAACAGTTTCCGGTTTGCATTGTGGTTCATCTTCGGTTCACCGTTCCCTCTGCTCTCCCAGAGAGCACTTCCCCTTCTTCCAGACGGCTCCGGACGGCTGGAAGAACACGATCCGCCACAACCTGTGCTTCAGCAGCAGCTTCCGTAAAACCTGCAACCAGCTCTGCAAAGAGGGGAAGAGGAAGTCGTGCTTCTGGCACCTGACGCTGGACGGCCACCGCCGGCTGCAGGACGAGCTCCACACGCTGACCGGAGAAACCCTGAAGATGCTGGAGCGGAGCATGTCCAACCCAGGTCAGGTCACGAGGTTCTGAAAAAAATCTCAATTAAAAAAAAAAAGATTTTAGTTCCTTTTTTTTTCTGGATTTCTAGCCAGCCTGGCAGAACTCATTTGTGAGATGAAGGTTAAAGTAACTGCTTTTCTTTTTGCATTTCAGATGTAATATGGAGTTTACTTGAAATGTAATTCCTGCAGGTTTCAATGCACTTAAAATGATGCATAATAAAATATGCATATCATTCAGTTGAATCGTCTTTATTTATACAACGGAAAGCTTTTTGCCTAGCTAGCTGTCATCCATCCATCGATGCTTCAATCAATCTCACTGCATTTTGTTGCCGTTTTAAAAAGATTTAAAGTTAAAACGATCTACAAATTTTAAGGTAAAATGATCCTAGACTTGCTGACATGTTTTTTGAGAAAGATGGGAGAAAATGCTTCATATCTGCTCCTTTGACAGTTGAGAAGCAACTTGTACGTTTGTCGTTTTATGCGATGAATTCCCCAAACTTAGCTTTGGAGTTCCTCTGGGATGTGTGCTCAGTCCTTCTGCATTTACCTGACAGCGGCGTAGTTCCACAGAAATCAGCAGGTTGGGATTACAGAGAAGTTCCAGAAAGTTTCTCCTTGAATCTTATTGTCACCAATCTGACGTCCGTCAGGAGGCTGAAGCAGGACGTCTTGGTGCGGCGGCGTGCGGGCTGTTTGAAGGGAATAAAACATTTCTGTGATGATGTGATCTAACTCTGCTTTTAATGTTTGATCTTTAATCATCTGGAGGAAATCTTTTCTCCTACGGGTCCCAAGGGTCCAGATGCTTGAAATCCTTAAATGCTTGAATTTCAAATGGAGGTTTTCAAGGTTTGGAAAGTGCTTGATATTCAACCAGCAAACTTTGTTATAAAATGTGATCCAACATTTGTTTAAAAGCCTAAGTTTGAGAAACATACTGTTGAAATTTGACAATTATTGAAAATGGGAGATGATTCTTTTTTTAGCATTCTGCAGTCGGGTGTATTGGTGTTGTCAGACATTTCGGTATAACATAAGTAATGACAGTAATGTATTGTGACTGGAAACTTTTTTTGGTTCAGTTGCATCATCTCCAAAGTGGTGCTGGAAAAGTTAAACGTTCCTTGGAAAGTGCTTAAATTTTACTGCTGCTGTCCCAAGTAACTAGAATGTTGTCTTTATTTCTTGAGTGACAGTAGAAATTTACACACTTTTCTGTGAATAAGGAAAACATTTGTCTTGTTGTGGAAATTTTCCTTTAACAAAGAGAAACCGTTTCAAGAACCAGAGAGAGAATATATTAATCGGTATTTATTCAAAGTCTCTGATCGAAGTCAGGAGAGAGCCTGGAGCAGAACGGTTTGATGAGCCACTTGGTCACACAGCAGCAGGTCGTCTTTCACTATAAAGAAATGATTCAATGACTTCTGGTAATTCTAAGGCCAGAGAAACTAAAGTCCTGAAGTCTTTTTCATGAGCTCATTCATCACACAAGAATCATAAAACTGTTATGCATTGATTCAGCTAATGGTCATAGTAACCTTAAACTTTCCCACTAAAGTCTATAACTTCAATTTAAGTTGTCTAAATCTAAACAAATGTTTAGACTGTCACTAATTTGTTGTGTATAAATGGACTGCAGTCTATTTTATCACACTTTCATTTTTAAATGTGAACTTTACAAATAAAAATCCCATATTTACAATTTTCTTTTGTATTAAAGGTCAGACTTTATAAGCCAGAAACGCTGAATTTGTCCCATTTTGATCAAAGTTAACCTCGTTATGTTATTTGTCTCCTTTGGCTTCATTTGCCTGCGCCTCCAAAGCTTCAGGGCTGACTGGGTTTTGTTTAGGTCTGCAGGTAAATCTGTCCTTCATTTGCCAGAAGTCAAATGTTTTCTAGGCCGGCGGGATTAAGATGGGCGTGATGGCTGCTTTTAAACCTCTATGATGAGCGTTATAAATAAAACATGAGATGGGAAGAAGCTGCTAGGTCCTCAGCTGGAGGAATCTGCAGGTAATGCCACCATTTAAACAGTTTTATTTTAATCTGATGGGATTCAAGCTTCAAAAACACAAAATGTTACCAAGTGTTTTTGGTCTAGTTTCTAGTGCAAATATAGTAGAAACCTTGAAATAAGAGAATTAGTTTTTCAACAATATGTAGGAACTTTTTAAGTAAATAATTCCTTATTGTTGATGGAAACGGTTCTAGTTCTACTGGTGGATGGTTTCACTTATAACAAGACATTCTCCATGTTGTACGTTAATTTATTTGCCAAAAAAACTAGAATGTTTTCATCAATATTGAGGAATTTTTTACTTTTATGTCTTAAGTCTGTCTTAAGACATTTGCACTAAAAACTAGACAAATAATTGGCAATGTTTTGTTTTTGCAGTGCAGATCTTTAAGAAATTCATTTGGTTCATGTCTGATCAGAAACTTGCCTCTGAATTAATTCCTGCTTTATTCAAAGCACTTTTCTGAAAACAGTTTGAAGATGAAGAGCAGCCTCTGCGGACCTTTGATTCTCCTCCTCATCCTCAGCAGCAGCGGTGTTGGAGCCGGCCTGGGATCTGTGGTGGACGTTTCTTACAAACACACTAAATCCCCTTTAACCTGGGAGATGGCCCAAAACTACTGCAGGCGGTAAGATTCCTGATGCATTTACTCAGTGTAAGCGAGGAGTAGCTAAACTATCAGAGAAGCTAAAGGTGCATATATTCTCATTTGCTTAGTTGTGACTTAAGAGTCAAGATTATAAATATTCAGTTTTTCTAGACTTCAGAGCAGCAGGTAACACGATGAACTCAAAGATCTAATGGATCACAGAGCTGCTTGCAGTGGTTGTTGGCAGAAATCAATCTTTTAGCCTTTATCAATCAAGTTTATTTGTACAGCACATTTCAGCAACAAGGCAGTTCAAAGTGTTTTAAATCATAAATTCGTAACATCACCAAATGAGAAACCAGAAAGGTGTTACATTTTGAGTCCCATCAATACACATTATAAATGTTGATCAATGTATCATTTATTGATCAAAAACAACTCTTAAGTCTTGATTTAAAGGAACTCAGTGTTTCAGCTGTTTTGCAGTTTTCTGGAAGTTTGCTACATAGAAGCTGAATGTTGTCTTGATTCAGAAGAACCTGGTTCTGTGCTTGGTCCAGCTCTATTCCTCCTTTCACAATCCTGTAGGATGATGTCATCAGGAAGTATGGAGTTCATTTTCAGTTAATTGAATCAGAATCATTTAATGACATTTACTCTGGTCGGCCTAAAAACCTCGGTTCTTTGGAAGGGACCGGCGTCTGGTCACTGTATTAAAGTGCACAGACAGCTCTCCGATGGCAGGAAGAGAAATGCAGCGCAAGGCATTCTGGGTAAATGCAATCAAAACAAATGAGTCTAGCACTAATGGGAGAAATTACTTGATCTCTTACCAAAGACGAAAGAGAAATCCTCCAACTAAAATCTGACGCCTCTCAGTTTGTGAGGAAGAGAGTTGCGCTCGGTGTCTTCTGAGGTTTTTTTTCTTCAGTGGTTCTTAGTGCAGCGCCCCAACGGGTGGAACAAGTTTTACAACTAGTTTGGATCGTTTGACACAGTGCAGTGTGAAAAAGATCCACAGCAGCTGAAAATGGAACAAATGCTACAATTTTGTTCCAAACTGAACTGAGTCCATCAGACTATCAAGGGTGAAAACATTATAACTCAGTCCTCCTGAAATCTGCAGTGAATTTCCTTCATCGCTGCAATGGTTGCCTGTAAAATTTGGAATGTGAAACAAATAAAATAACATGCTGATTGAATAAAGGTCTATATGTCCTACTGACTGCCTATGAGAACATTGCACTAAAGCTGCAGGTTTACTCATCATTTCCATTATTGAAGGTGTTTTTGCTCTGGATTTAGCTTCCTCTTATGCAACACTGATGCACTACATTCTGACCTCTTTAAAAAAGCTTTTGCTTTGTATCATCTATTCTTTAACTGTGTTGTATTCTCTATCTACCACAATTATTCAAAGAAATATAACTACATCATTTCACTGTTTCATGCACTCATACATTTTAAAAGCTAACAGCATGCACATAATGTCTCTTTTCAAACCCATTACTTTTTTGTCCTTGCAGTATTTTCACCGACCTGGCCACCTTCTATTCACCATCGGATGTAAACTCTGTGTACCTTAATCGGTATCGCTCCTGGATCGGTCTGCATAAAGAGACTTCGTCATCCAGTAGCAAGTGGGTCTGGTCTGACCGTCAAACTCACCATGTCAACTGGCAGGACAACGTTGAAAACGTCAAGGGAGACTGTGCTTCTGTCACACACCCAGACAAAAAGTAAGACTGACTCAGAGATTTAAGTCAGCATTGTCAGGTAAAATTAAAGCCTTCTGTGTGGAGACTTGAATACCTCCGTCATTTATTTTGGTAAATGTTTCACCAGTTTCCATCCCCTTCATTGAATGGTAGATCATCTGTTCATCACAGCTCCTGTTGTCTTTCATTTGACACAGAGTGTTAATTGTGTTAAGTTGTATTGTTTTGAAAACACCTTTTTGTAATAAGTCATTTTAAATTTCCACCTTCCTTTCTCTGGACACATTTTGTTGCCACCCCTGATCCCTTAGACTTTGGCGTTGTAACAATATCAAACATGACTTAAAATTTTACAATTTTACACCTTGAAATTTTGCGTCTGTCTCTTTAAGAAGCTCCAGCTCTTTCTGACACTCCACTTTTAACTCATCATCTCAACAGTGCTCCTTTATTATGCAGTTTACAACTGTCCTAATGTAAGCAGTTCCTCCAGGTGGAAATGGTGTCACTTTGTGGGAGTCAATCAAGTTTACCTTGAATCATGGTACAAGGTGCTCTTATTAAAAAACATAAAATTACAACTAATTTTCTGTCACCAAAGATTAAAAGATTCCTGAAACATGAAAGAATGAAAGCCCTCCAAATGTATTTTTAAAGAGGGACGAACATGGCAACATGACTCCCAGAATCTTCTGTTAATCCTGTTTTCTTAAACATTGATGGTTCAGTAAATGTTTGTTCTCAACAGGATCTACGTCAGACTGTGGAGACAGTCTGTTCTTCACCTGTCAGTCTGGTGCGAGTTACATCTTTGTACTCGAGGCAAAGACTTGGTCAGAAGCGTCGGCGTACTGCAGGTCATACCATCAGGACCTGGTCAGTCTTTCTGGCGACATTTTCGCCATCTTCTTGGAGCGGGACATTCCCACCTGGATCGGACTGCACAAAGACGGTAAACCATCACTGCTGAAACCAGAGTCATGGTTTCAACAAACATGAAGGTGTTGAACTGATTCACTTGTAAATATTTACAGGTCCAACCCAAGCTTTGGCTTCTCCCTCAAACTTTTAGATTTTTCATTAGGATTTTATGGTTGACCATTCCAAAGAAATACTTAATTTTTAACCAGTTATAATAACACTTTGCTGTGATGATAATCATATCAAGCTGAGAAGGATTGGAAACTAATTTATCACCCCGCCCTCTGCCCCTCAGGGAGTCGTGTTTAAGTAAATCAGGAAACCTGCTTGTTTAAACCTGATTTGCAATTCATGTTTGCCCCAAACAAAAAGTCAACATGAATATCAGAGTGAGACTTCCTGGTTAAAGGCTCCTTTTCATTTGAATATGTTGCAGGAATAGATTCTTCTGAATTGTTGTTTTAAATGAGTCTTGCTGTTTCTCAGCCATGGCTGTTCATATTTTAACGGTGGGAAAAGAATGACTGAGCTGATCTCATAATTTCATCAAACTTCCCACCTTTGACACCTTTAATGTTCTTGGAAATGCATGTTTAAATTTTGTTGCTTCGTTGTTGTTTTTTTGTTTTTTAAAAAGATCAAACATTTCTTAAATGTGTGGCATGCATGTTTTTATTGAGCCCAATTTCAAACATTTAGAGACCAATTCTGGTTTAGGTTGCAGAGTTGGTGCCGATAAATTTCCCACCTTTTTCACAGGAGCATCGTGGAAATGGAGCTGGGGAGACTCTAACTATACAAACTGGTCAGGAGAGCCGAGTGTCGGCGGCGGCAACTGCAGCTCGATCTCCTCATTGACGAAGCAGATGGCTCCCCTAAGCTGTGATACTCGTCTCCCCTCCGTCTGCATCTCAGACAATCTGGTCCTGGTGAAGGAGAATGGGAGCTGGCAGGAGGCGCTGGAGCGCTGCAGAGGTCTCCAGTCCTCTAACAGCAACCTGCGCTACGATCTGCTCAGCCTGCAGCCTGCAGACAACCAGGACTTCATCAGGACCAAGATCATGCAGGCCGACACCGAGGAGGTGGGATGCAAATATGAATTTACAAGACAAAATATCCTTATCAGTTATTTGCTTTAATGTCAAGCAAACGAGGACAAGAGGTGTTCAAAAATTAGGAAGAACTTGATTTTAACACATTTTAAAGCATCAAACTTGATGCAAAATAAGTCAAATAATAAATAACGTAGATTTGGGCCCAACTGTTGGCAGAAAAACTGTAAAGGTAAAAAAGACTCAAAGATTTAGTAAAAATACAAGAGTTCTTCTTTTAGTCACATAAAATAATGGAAGAATATTAAATCCCTTGGCGTTATATGGATGCTTGTATAGAAAAGGCACATTTATAAATGATCATTTTACAGCATAGTTCAGAAACTGATTAAAGGTTAAAATGGATCAGCAGCTCAGGTTTACCAGCTGGGAGGCAAATTTAGGATGAGAAACATTTTTTGAAAATGCATAACTTTTACTTGTCCAGAAGTTTTCACAGATCTTGTTCAAGCCTCAATTTCTTATTCCCTCATTAATACAGATTTAAAGTATTAGTTCTCAAACTGCAGGCTTTACATCCAGCAAAATGTTCAGTTTGCAACTCGTTTCAGGTTTAATACTTGAACTTGACTCTACAGATTTGTAAAAGTAATCCATTGTTCCTGCAGGTTTGGACCGGCCTGCGTTTCCTGGCTGGTGATTGGCTGTGGGTGAACGGAGCAGACATGTTGTACACCGACCTGCCCTCCTGCCCCACCCCGGGGCAACACTGTGGGATCCTGTCCAAAAGCAGCAGCAACAGCAGCATGGAGATCAGGGATTGTTCAGAGGGAAAAAACTTCCTGTGTTACAGTTACACACCTGAATAAAGGTCTTTAGACTCTTAGAAAAATCTGTTTCCTCTGATGGAAACAGATTTTTCAGATGTATTAAAGTTTAGCAAATACCACTGATTATCTGTTACATTTAGTTTAATAGGTGTAAATATTTAATCAATTATTAATCTTATTTGGCCAGGTTTTACCATTCCCTGTATTTCATAACTATAATTCGCCACATTTCTGGGTTTAATTTCAAAAGCCACACTCGGGTCTGATTTAAAGTCAGACATTGTCAAATGAAACCATCCTGACAACATGAAGTAGGCTGAAGGATCTGAAAAGCATCGATTCAAGTCATCAGTCTGGAAATGGTTTCCGCCGTTTCTAAGACTGAAGAAAATAAAACGGTGGAGAAGTTACTGCAACGTCGACTCATCTGGAGGCCACAGCGATTCGGAGCAGCTTCTAAAGATTTCTTTGGCTTCAGGACGTTCATGATTCAGCACTGAGAGAGAGAGAGACTGGGCTGGGTTAAAAGTTAAAGTCCACTGCTAAGATTTTATCTTTAAAATCTGAAGTTGGGGTTGTTACTTTGTTGCTTGAACCATTTGATCCACAATTTTAATTTACTTAAGGTGCCAACTTGCTTATTTTAGAAAAAAAGACTTTTTGAATTATATATGGTTACCAAGGTTATGCTGATTCAAATTACTAAAACTTTTGTAACTATTATTGCAAATATTTGTGAATTTCTTCTATATTGTCCAAGCAGACGCATCAAACATTTGGCTGAATATTGTATCAGAATTTTCAGAAAATGTCTGAAGTCATTTGAGAGCCACAAAAAATATTTGTACACATGTTTGAGATTGTTTTGTAGAAATTGCAATAAAACTAAAGCATTTTTTTTTTCTTGTGCGTTTACAGCAGCATGTAGTTTGAATCATTGTTACAAAAAGTCCATGAAGCTGCAATCTGGAAATCCACCACCAGATGTCACAACACCAACCAAATCTTTAAATATTTGTGTTTGTGGACATATCAAATATGAGCCTGATTTAGCGCCATTAGAAATGTCACCCCAGGACTCAAAGCAACAATATTGTTCCAATAAAACTGACTTAAAACATGGTGGAGATTAAACGAAGGAACTTGGATGTAGCAAAAACCTGCTAACTTGACAACAGATCGTAACTTTATCGCCTTTAATCTATATAAAAAATATATTGAGGAAAATCAAGAAGCGGTGTTGAGGGACTGGAGATTCAGTCAAAATTAGTTTATCAAGTTTTAGCATCTTAACATCAGAATCGCTCCCAAAAGTTGTCGACCTTAAACTAGATTTGTTTCTGTTGCATAATTAATTATTGAACTGACTGTAGCGTTGCATTTAGACAAGTAGTTTTCTTTTAACCGTTTCCTTACCTTTCAATCTATGGCTGAAGGTATGTTCTCTTGTCTCTCCCATTTTGTGGAGTGGCTAGGAAAAGTTAGCCGATGTTTCCTATTAGGAAGACGGGAAGTTTCAGTTAAGTAAAAGTCACATTACTATTATCTTTATTTTACAGGAATTGTTAGGGTTGCACATTATTGTGATTCTCATGGTTTAAAATGGTAGATTAATTGTTCAAATTGTCAAATTATGTAGCAGCAATAAATGGGGAATTAACTTTAAAAAATTTTATTCCAAAAACTTAGAATAAAACAAATTACATCAAACATTCAAAATTGTTACAATAATATTCCATCAATTATTAATGCTCTTTAGCTATTTAAAACTCTTAAAAGGCAATTAATATGAGTTAATGTTTTTTCTTTAATTCTTCCTTCATTTCTCTGCATATGTTTTATTTACCTAGAAAAATAATTTCACTTCCCTGTTGATCCGGTTCTTTGTTGATTTGCCAGCAGTCAAATATATCTGAGACAGTGACACCAGACTGATGTTTGCTAAGCAAATGAGTTTAAAACATGGAAGCTGAAATAACAGGACCTGCAGTCGAGGCCTGGAGGCTCATAAAGCAGCAGCACTTTCCTGAGACGACGAAGCATCGCTTAGTCAGGTAATCACACCAATAACACCGGAGATACTGGAATTGTTTTATTTGATTATTCATACTCTTTACAGCAAGGTAATGTGTGTTAAATAAAAACTTTAGTTTGAATTAATGTTGCATTAATAAAGCCTTTTCTTTTTAGAAACTGAATGCTGAAGATGAAGAACCTTTCTGGATCCTGGATCTTCCTCCTCCTCAGCACAGGCTTTGCATTTTCCCTGGAATCGGTACTGGAGAGAAGTTACAGGTACAACATCTATCCAGCCAGCTGGGCGGACGCACAGAACATCTGCAGACGGTGAGATTTCTGTATATTACTTTTAATTATTAAAACTAATCAATGTTGAATTCCAGGTGTGAATGAAAAGTTGTTTTTGTCGGAAAAACAAACAGGCACCAAGAACCAGATTTGTCAGAACTATTGCTTTACGCATCATCGATCTTGAAGATCGATTGTGAAAATCTTACACGTTTGGAAGAGGAGGAAATAATGCTGGAAAATCTAATTTTATTTTCCGTGTTATCAGTAAAAAGGTTGGAAAGTGTTGGTGAGACGTTCTCCCGCTCGAACCTGAAGAGCCCTTAAAAGTCCATCAAATCCCTGAAGGACCCGGGTTTGGGTCAGGGTTTGGGTCAGGGCCTGGCGCCGGCCCAAAACCCTGACTACATACTCACAGGGACCCCAGTCCAAGAAAGATTCAGGAAATATTATGAAACGACTGGAGAGTTGGATCGGACTCTCCATTCCAGTCCTGGTTTGAATCTTACATGAAGAACAAGGATTTCCATGTTTAAAATGATTAATTTTCATCAAAGTGTCACATGTGGGGAACCCCAAGGCTCA
>NW_015114232.1:78540-80495 GCF_001443285.1 Poecilia latipinna | reverse complement strand
GGTTTGAATCTTACATGAAGAACAAGGATTTCCATGTTTAAAATGATTAATTTTCATCAAAGTGTCACATGTGGGGAACCCCAAGGCTCAATCCATGGACCCCTCATATTCAATATCTATATCCTCCCACTGGCTCAGGTTATAACAGGAAGTAAGATTGGCTACCATAAATATGCAGATGATACACAGTTCTACATTATGATGTCACCAGGTGACCTTTGAACCCATCAACATGAACAGATGCGCAGAACAGATAAATGTGTGGATGTGCCACAACTTTCTCCAGCTGAACAGAAACAAAACTGAAGCTCTGTGGACCTAAAGAGGAGCGATCTAGAGTTTTAACTCTAGAGTTGACACACAGCTTCAGTTATTGCAGCTTGAGACTAGAGACCTGAACCTTCAGAGCTACATAAAGTCAGTCACAAAGTCGGTCTTCTATCACCTGGAGAACATCTCCAGGATTAGAGGACTGATGTCTCGGCGCGAAATTAGTCGTCATAACAGTAATAATAGCGAACATAAAAACGAGATACATTATCTTTCATTCTTCTCACTGCAAGCTGGTCTGAATTTTCCACATCTGTTCTGCAGGTGGATCATGGAACTGGACTGAAAGCCTTTCAGAATATAAAAGCTGGGAAATAAATGAGCCGAGTTCCAACGGCGACTGCATCTCCATGTCCTCCGAGACGTTCAACATGGCTGCCCAAAACTGCGACAAGCATTCCCCTTCCTCTGCATCTCGGACAACGTGGTTCTGGTGAAGGAGAACCGGAGCTGGGAGGAGGCGCTGGAGCACTGCAGAGGCCTCGGGTCGTCCAGCCACAGCGATCTGCGCTACGATCTGCTCAGCCAGCAGCCCGGAGAGGAGCACGCCTACATGGTGAGGAAGGTCCTGGAGGCCGACACCGAGGAGGTAGGCTGACAAAATAAACCTTTTTATACTTCCATTTGAGTCTCAACTGCTTCAACCCAAGAAGATTAAAAAAAAAAAACACCCAATAAGTTAATGTCTTTTTGTGTCTGGAAAATGAGCCATCTCAAAAACCTTAATAATTTAATGTCTGGAGGCACTACCCTGCTACCTAGCAACCCAAGATGATCTCCAGCATTACTGGCCAGCTAGTTTGACCGCTGTATACGATTTATAATGGCTGCTGGAAAAGACAAGTGTTTTGTTGACTTACAACCCAGAAACCACCTGCTGAATTCTTATTGGTTGTGCAGGAGGCTCGACTAATGCTTTTCAAAGATATACAGCTGTATAATTGTGCATCTGTTTGGTTTTTACTAGGGTTGTTGTAAAATAATATTTTAGTAATCGAGTACCCTATAGATTATTTTTACGATTAATCGAGTAAAACGCTCTCTCTCTCTCAAAATGTAAACATTGAGTTGAGGGGCGTGGCCAGCAGCAGCTTATTTGGATTTAAAGTGACAAGACGTCCGAAAACAGCTCAATCTGAAAAAGTCACTCTTTTACTGGTTTACCTATTAGAAACTGTGGAGTACTCACTATTTAACCCAGAAAAGGTTTATTTTAGATTATTTTAGTTTATTAGTAATATCAGAAATTGTGGAGTATGCATGATTTAGATCAATATTATACTTGATAATGTTAAAAATAAAATAGAATCTCAATATCTCAGAATAATTTTGTGAAAAAAATGAAATAAACTTGTTTTGTTTCGCCAATAGAACAATCCTAACCTGTTCAAGGAAGCAGAATGGGTCACCTTTAGCATACCAGTCCTATTTTTTAAATATTAATATTTAAGAATATGCTTTAACTCCAGTAATTATTCTGGATTTTCTACCCACTGAACGAAAAACAAACATGTTTTAACCAAAAATTCACCAGATACAGACACAACTGCAGTTTATAGTTTCATAAGTTTTTTATTGAAATAAACTGCTTTGAAACATTTTTCCTTTGCCTGATTTTATTTTTT
>NW_015114232.1:71796-74308 GCF_001443285.1 Poecilia latipinna | reverse complement strand
ATAATTTCTTGGACGGCCACTTTTTACTTTTACTTGAGTAAAAATATGTTGAAGTAGTTCTACTCTAACTTGAGTAAAAGTTTTGGGAACTCTGCGCACCTCTGCTCATTAATACACAAATAGCTGAAATATTGAAACATACTGAATTTAAATATGCTTTGCATAAAGAACTTCCATTTAAATGCCAGTAAAATACATCAAAGTTTGCTGTTAACAAAATGTTGGTATTTGTGTGCGACATAATGCCTGATAAATCTCGTTTTTCGTTCCTGCAGGTTTGGACCGGCCTGCGTTTCCTGGCTGGTGATTGGCTGTGGGTGAACGGAGCAGACATGTTGTACACCGACCTGCCGTCCTGCCCCGCCCCAGGGCAACACTGTGGGGCGCTGTCAAAAGACGAGACTGTTGGAGTGAAGACCAGGGACTGTTTGGAGAGAAAAAACTTCCTCTGTTACGGCTACAAACATCCTTAAGAAACCTGGTCATCTCTGCAGCACATTTAAGACGAGATTCAGCTTTTATTTATGCAACTTTACTTAATATAGTTAGATTTTACTAAGATATTATAAAATAGTAGCTGTTTAAGAAATAAATTAAATATACTTTAATTAGAGGTTTGTAACATAAATCACAAATGAACAACTGAGATGCAGCTCTGACATTTTTCATTGTTTAAAAAGTAAAAAGAATAATTCAAGGATTCACTGAGGTGCTGCCATTTTGTTGTGGTGTTTCTGTCCTGTTGCCTTTTGTGTATGGCTTTAAGTTCATTTTGATTAGTTTTGAATTAGCTCAGGCATCACTGCAGTTTATTTTAACGATCCATAAAGTTGTGTAAGCAAATCTTTGAACAAATAGAAATTTACCCAAACATTAAGAGAATTTTTGTTTTGGAAGCTACTAAGAAAAAGGGATGCAGCAGCTCTGTTTGCACTGTTTTCTCAGCCTGTTGAGTGATAATAATGTACTACTGCATTATTATCATCTGTCCATTATCCATCCTTCCTTCCTTCCGTCCATCCAGCCCTCCGTACATCAGCTTATCTGAGATCCAGCTGAGGAAAGTAACAGTGATAACAAGGTTCAAAATAGTTTTGAGTTAGTTTTTTTGTTTTGACTTTTTTTCTAATTCAGTTTGTTTTAATTAGTTGTTAATGTGTTTGCTTGTTTTATTAGTTATTAGTTAAATATTGTTTAGTTTTAGTTTTTATTACTTATATGGTTTTTTCATACTTTGGTTCATTTTTAAGTGCAGAATTCAAAAAGGTTACAATATTGTATTGTGATTATTTACATAGATTAGATAACAAATACTCATCAGAAGATATCATTTTCAAAAAGTGCACTGAATTATTGTTGAACAATTAAGCTTTAGTGTTTCCTCACAGCTTTTACTGCCACCATTTCCCAGGCTAGTGTAAGTCCCATCAGGAGGAGAGGCGGACACTCCTGGCCACGTCCCGTATTCAGTTCTATGACTAGTCCGCCCAGGAGCCGCCACCGCTATTTGGTGGCGGCTAATTTTACGTCAGCCATTTGCAATTTATGGCAAATTTGCCATAAATTGCAAATGGCTGACGTAAAATTTCACATCAGTTCGAAAGGCTAATAAATAAATTCAGAAACATAAAAACAAAGAATATCTTTTTATGTAAGTTTTAGCCTCGTAAACGCATGATATAGTTCTGCTTAGCTATAGTTTTCCCCCATTAATTATTTATTTCAGTTAACTAAAATGTTTTCTCAAATTCAGTTTTCATTTCGTTAGTTTTAGAAATGAAATAAGCGACATGATGCTTAATTTGCTCTACTGCTCCATCTAGTGGACAACACACATAAATCAGCCAGTGATTAAAATGATGTGACTTTAGTGTGTGCGTTTTTAAACTGAATAAATAAAAATATATATATATATATATATATATATATATATATATATATTGAGATCCTAATACATAAATTCTGATAGTCTTATTCTGTCTTTATGATTCAATCTATGGATCAAAAGGAAAAGTGGAAACAAGTAAAACAGAAGATTATGATGCAAATGTGTTTGTGTTACTTTGTACATGACTTTTTCACTTCAAGATAATAATCTCTGTATCTCTGTAAAATCCTTCCAGAGATCATAAATTAATCTTTAAAAAAAGATACATAAACCTTTAAAATACTAGAAATTAGAAGTAACTTTTAATATATATTATTATTTTAGACACCCACTAATCAATCCTAATCTTAATCCTTACATTGTAAACTAAGTAATTTGTGAATTGTTAAATATTTTGTTTGGAACTAGAACATTTATAAATATATGACTTTTTCTTTTTCTTCTTCTTCTTTTTTTTTTTTTTTTTACAATAACTTTACAAATAGCACTCCATTACTACCGGTTATCAGGCTTGGGTATGGCCTTTTTTTTTTTTTTTTTTTTTTTTTTTTTTAAAAAAAATTTTATTTTTTTCCAATATAAAAATTAAAAAAAAACAAAAAAAAAAAAAAAATTTGTAAAAAA